>NC_041217.1:12804553-12823979 GCF_002837175.3 Physeter macrocephalus | reverse complement strand
TGAGCCGTGGCCGCTGAGCCTGCGCGTCCGGAGCCTGTGCTCCGCAACGGGGGAGGGCCCAAAAGAGAAAGGGCCCCGTACTGCAAAAAAAAAAAAAAAAAAAAAAAGAAAAAAATTGGGATAGACATAAATAGGCTTCCTAATACAGTGGTCTATAAACTAACCCTATATGGGTGGGTCCCTCTCCCAAATTAGTGATTGCTGTGTCTGGCTGTGTGCCTGTGGATTGGCTGGGGCCGGTGGGGAGGAAATCTGTGCAGCTTAGTTCAGCTCAGGTGGGCTTTGCTGGGCTCTGCTTCAAATGTCTTCACGTTTTAGAGCTGAGGAAGAAGGTATAGCCCCTATGTGACATGCTTATCTCATTATAGAAGATAGTAATACAAGAGACTCAGCTAATTCATATGATGATTAAGTTCTGTTTGGACAGTAAAGTTTTCATACATTCAGTGACCAAAATAAGTTACAGAGACAAGTCTGTTATTGAGGGGAAAATATATGTTGTATATTGGGAGACACTGTAAATCAATTAGCAAATGGTGTATGTTTACATTTTTCTTGTAGGAGAAAGAGGAATTAATGAGATCAATAAAGCAATCTACCATACCTTCACCACCACCATCCCCAAAACAAAAAGGGTAAGATTGGACACTACTGATAATATCTGAGGCAAAAATTCCTTGCCCTGAATATTGTCAAGCAAAATAAAAGAATTAACAATTTATACAATCTTCTTTGTATGAAATCTATTTCAGGGAAGTTGCCCTAGTTGATGAGAAATTCTCTTTATAAACGGAGTTTTAGCTAACAATTGTGAAAGGAATAATTCTTTAGTGGCATCTGTGATTCAGGGAAGAGTCATCAATTTATAAAACCAGTATAGAAATACTTTAGGATATCTTTCTAATGGAGGAACTATAATATCACCATATGAGCCACAGATCAATCTTAACTTCATTAAATGTCCAATAACTAGACCTTGTGTCATTGATATGATGTAACATGAAGCATCTAATAGCATTTGAGCCTAATCAAGCTTCTAGAGTAGCTTTCATTTACCAAACAAAGGTGGGGGGGGAGAACTAATTAATGACAGCACAAGGAAGCAAAAGAAACATTAAAGAATTTAAGACATTCTGCAAGATAACGTGCATCCATTTTATTAATTAATAATGTATAAAAATTGGGATGCATTAGCTCTAAATTAAAGGGGACTTAAGAGACATAATAGCAAAAGTTATGTGTGGCACTCATTTGAATTCTAATTTAAATTAAAAAACTAAAAATATGAATTTGGGAGATGAATAGGGAAATTTAATTTTGGAGTCATTAGCTGATATCAGAGTCATTATTTTTGTATTTGTGAATGTGGATTGTGATTTTTTTTTTTTTTTTTTTTTTTTTTTTTTGTGGTATGCGGGCCTTCCTCTGTTGTGGCCTCTCCCGTTGCGGAGCACAGGCTCCGGACGCGCAGGCTCAGCGGCCATGGCTCACGGACCCAGCCGCTCCGCGGCATGCGGGATCCTCCCAGACGGGGGCGCGAACCCGGTTCCCCTGCATCGGCAGGCGGACGCGCAACCACTGCGCCACCAGGGAAGCCCCTGGATTGTGATTTTATAAAAGAGTATCTATATTTATCAGATATGCTTATTAAGTTTGTAAGGGTGAAATGACTTTGATATCTGAGACTTATTTTAATGTACATTAGAAAATTTTTAAAAAGGTAGATGAATAAATATGATTAAATCTTTCTCCTTAACTCTGGGTAATTGTTGGTGGTTTGTTCCATAGTTTCTCTTTTAAAATGTTTACAGTTGTTATAATTTATTATTTTTAAATAAAGGAGTGCAATATTGAAATTGTCCCATGATCTCTGTTTTAAGGATTATTGAATTTATTTTTATGACTCTTTTTTATCCATACCAATTATGCTTCATGCTAATCTTGGCTTATATTCCTTTTGTTTCTTCTTTGTAGCAAGTTAAATGTTACCTATAATTTTATAGAATGTCTCTGTTATTTTCTACTTTATCTTTTCAAGGATGAAATTAATCTTTTGCACTTTCAAACTGTAGTTTCGCATGGTTTCATAACAGTGTGAAAATGTTTTTACTTACTAAATATTTCATGAAAATAATGACCAAAATTCATTAATTCCATAAAAGTATTAATAGATATAATTTTTTTAAACATCTTTATTGGAGTATAATTGCTTTACAGTGGTGTGTTAGTTTCTGCTTTATAACAAAGTGAATCAGCTCTACATATACGTATATCCCCATATCTCTACCCTCTTGTGTCTCCCTCCCTTCCACCCTCCTTAACCCACCCCTCTAGGTGGTCACAAAGCACCGAGCTTATCTCCCTGTGCTATGCGGCTGCTTCCCAGTAGCTATCGGTTTTACATTTGGTAATGTATATACGTACATACCACTCTCTCACTTTGTCCCAGCTTACCCTTCCCTCTCCCCACGTCCTCAAGTCCATTCTCTAGTAGGTCTGCACCTTTATTCTCGTCCCGCCCCTAGGTTCTTCATGACCTTTTTTTTTTTTTTTTTTAGATTCCATATATATGTGTTAGCATACGGTACTTGTTTTTCTCTTTCTGACTTACTCCACTGTGTATGACAGACTCTAGGTCCATCCACCTCTAACAGATATAATTTGATCACTGTCTGGTCTGCACTAACTTGAAATTCCATTCCCCACTCTCAGCAAATAATATTCAATATTAGCCAAGAAAGTAGTAATTTCTAAGATATTGGCAAAAAAATTAGCTTGAACACTTTTATTTAGTACATACTGTTTTGGTTATAATTTCCCAAATGCAATTTTCACCTATACATGGAATTAATTCCTGTTTATTGTCACTGTAGGTGTGATAAAACACATTACAATTTATTAGTGTATTCTGTTATTCACAGGTTTAGAAATATCATTCTAAGTGTCCAAAGCTAGATATGAAATGCTATATTTTTTCCTTCTGAAAACTTGTATTAGGTTTTTATAACTACTGTAACCAATTACCACAGTGGCTTAAATAACACATATTTATTATCTTATAGTTGCGTAGAGTAGAAGTCCAACACAGGCTTCAGTGAGCTAAAATTGAGGTGTCAGCAGGGCTGAGTTCCTTTCTGTACACTGGAGGGAAGAATCCATTTTCTTGCTCTTTCCAGCCTTTAGAGCCTCCCAACATTCCAGGCATCGCGGGCCCCTTCCTTTATCTGAAAGGCAGCAACTTTGCCTCTTTCTGTGATTTTCTGTCATAGTTACATCTTCCTCTGATTTTCTCTCCTGTCTTATTCCTGAACTTTTAAGCACCCTTCTGATTACATTGGGCACACCTGTATAATCTAGGTTCATCTCCATATTTTAAGGGAGAGAGCACAACTTCTTTCACAAATGAGGTGAAATCCAGAGCTTTTACAATAGCGTTGAGTCCTCGTAATGAGAACTGAGAGCAGGTATGACTCCTGGGCAACAATGCACAGACACAAATACATCAAAATGAAGACTGTGATTATAAAGACTTCAAAATAAATCAATACTTCAAAAGCATCAAACTGAGACATCTACTCAGATAGAATTTTCTTACAAAAATAAGATTTAAACAGTAAGCAGCAAAAAGGAAAAGGAGGCATGGAACTGGAAGTTGCAGGCTCTTATGGGCTGAGTATTTGTGTCCCCCCTCAGATTCATATGTCTAAGCCTAACCTTCAATGTGATGGTACTTGGAGGCCCTTGGGAGATAATTTGGGTCTTGCAGGTGGGGCTCTGGTCTAATGGGATTAGTGCCTTTATAGGAAGAAATATTAGAGGGCTTGTTCTCTCTGCATGTGTACTAGGAGATACTTGCTGCTAACCAGCCAGAAAGAGAGACCTCATCAGAAACTGACAAGACTCGCACCCTGATATCTGACTTCCTACTTCCTGAACTGTGAAAAATAAAACGTCTGTTGTTTAAGTCACTTGGTGTATGGTATTTTGTTATGGCAGCCTGAGCAGATTAATACAGAGGCGCACCATGATCTCACATAATCGAATAAGCGTAACCCCAAACGTATGAACAATCGTACGTTAAAAGTCTGATGCCATTGCTTTAGTTATCAGTGGAATGGAAATGTAAGTTATGTTATAGCTTTACATAGATATATGTTTGGGGAAAGTAATGGATAAATAACCCAGGCAATTTGAATAAGATGTTTAACATTTAGCTGAGGATTTTAAAATGTGCCCACTAAGTGAGCTAGATTGCATTATTGTTCCAAAAATTTTTGTGCTCTTCTATGCAGAATATTTAGCTGAAATATTGGCGACAGTCTTGGCCATATAACTTTTTTTAGCGAACGATACGATAATAGAAACTTTTAAAAGCCGCTGTGTTTTTTTTCCTTTGTCATGGGTCAGTAATGCTATAGATAGAATGTGGTTCCTGGGGTAAAGATAGAGGAGCACTCAAGCTATAATAATAATAATAATAATGATCTATAAATACTTACACAAAATGATTTCAATTGTATGTATCTATTTATACAAATGTAACAACAAACGTGATTTATTTATAAAGGAGGAATTAAGAACTATATGAATGTTTTGTAATGGATGAAGAATATGTAGAAACATATTCTTTTTGCATTATTTTTGCATATGATCCACTAAAGTATCATATGCTTCATATCTGTAATCATGATTTGAATATAATTCAAATATTTGTATATCTTTTTATCGTGATAAAATATGATAATAGTTGGTTGTGATAAATAGTAGCTACCAATAGAGTTACACATTTTTCCAAGGTTATTGAGATGTAATTGACAGTAAAAATTGTATATATTTAGAGTGTACAACATGATAATTTGATACATCAGTACATACCCATTGGTGATTATAAGAATTTTCAAAATGCCCAGATACAGTTTCAGTGAAATAGTCCATGTTAGAAATGAAAACTAATTGGTTCATATAAAAAGAAAGTCCCTAATCTAGATCTCATTAGTAGAAGATGCTAATTAGATGAGTTAATGAGACACTGCATGCTGCAAGTATACAAATAATACAATAAATCTGTTTAATATTTTAAGTACTTTAGCATTTGAGCGCTTTTGAGAATAACTATTTCTTTTTTTTGCTTCTCCTATTTCTTGGCAGGTCACTTAACAGCAGGTGTGGGTAAAAAATTAATCTATATATTTAGTTTCATTTTTGTTCAGTTTTGTTTTGCATGAATATTCTAAAGTATAACGATTCCAAGCCCTCCTTGTCCAAATTAGAAGGGGTTCTATTCCTTTTTCCCTCTACTCCTTAATATGTCATAAATTTTTATGTCCAATAGAGTAGTCATGACAATAGAGTAGTTATGATGGTTTTTACTGGTCACCATTGGGCCCAAATTTGTCTCTGGAAGCCAAAGTGCATCATGCCCTCTACCTCGAATCCTGGCAGCTACAGAGGCTGGACATGTCTTGATACTGAAGCTATTATTATCATAACCCAAAAAAGCAGATATTGTTGGTATTTTTGCTCCAAAATTTGTTTAGTTTCTTTTTTTTTTTTTTTTTTACTGCCTCCAATATTCAGTTATTACCCATCTCTACTTTCATGTAATAATTGGCATTTAAAAATATATAAATCTTCAAAAAGTTTTTTTAACAGTCATGGTGTGATCTATGTTATTAAATATGATATTTTGTAAGACCTGAGATTTTTTAGTTTGATAACCTAACTTGCTTTACATTTTATGGTTTTCTGATTGTCCATGTTACATTCAAAATTTGGAATTTTTTCTCACAAAATAGGCCTTAAAATTTTTTTTGCTTATTTCTGAAATCATCTTATTTAGACTGTTTCATGTAGGATTCCATTCCGCTTCATGTAAGAACATCCAAAATATAGTGACAAATGTAATAGAAGTTTACAAATATGCCTTTTCAAGGAAAAAAAAATCTACGAAATTAGACAGTCCAAGGTGTCAGAAGTTTCACTGATCCAGCTCTTCTTTAACTCTTCTCCAGCATCCCTTCCATTAGCTCTGTTATCAAAGAGTAAAGGGAGGGATTAAAGGGGACTTGCCCAGGAAACCCCACTTAAAGGGCTTTCTTAGAAGTTCCACTGAAACGCAGCTCAAATCTCATTACCAACCCATAAACACTTGAAAGGAAGAATAAAATAAGTTACTCACTTTCCCTGTTATTTTGTTTTATTTCATTTTAACTTAGTTTATTGCTGCCCACAAAGACGTAGGTTATGTTACTAAATAAAAGAAAAAAATGCAGGCCATTAACAGTGTGTGCCATTGGATTCAATATGAAGCAATCCACTTTTCAAATAACGGAGCACAGACAAATCATTAAAAAAAGAACTACGTCCTGCTTATGTATTTGTCCTTCTAGTTGAGAGCACGTGGTAACAATTACACTAATTCAACGACTGCCCCCTGTGAGGGTAAAAAGCATTTTCCATTTTCTATCTGCATTCAAGCCATGTTGGAACAGTGGTAATTGTTACCATTTCATCAATTAATACCCACATTCATGTTAAGGGAAAAATGCATGAATTATGGGAATGTCCTGTTCTGTAGAAACTAGATTGATCTAGGTGAGGGTGGGCAAGTCACGGATCTGTCACTTTGTTTTGTTACAAAGACCAAATAAGAGTCAATTAACCCCTTGTTAGAAATCTAGTAATAACAATGGTTAAATTGATCAGTTAAGGTATTTGTAAGAGAAAGAATTTAGAAAATCTCTTTTAAAAAACCCTTCCTTTCATTCAATAATTAATTCAGAGGCTAACTTGAAAAAAAAGTTATCCATGTAAAGGGAAGGAGAAAAAGCCAGAGAAAGTAAATTTGATTATAGAAAGTTAAAAAAATAAATTAAACCTATAAAGAAATCGTGCATCCTTTGAAGAGAGGGTGAATGCCTCAATTCAGATTTTTAAGGTAATTAACACAAAAGGTTCATAGCATGTTATTGTATCATACAAGGTATATTCTTTGAAAAGTAAGTTGTGATTCTTTCGGTAATTCTACAATTTTTCAGGAATTATGTTTAATGAAAAGAATAGAAATAGAAATGTGTTTTAAAGGGGCTATAATATCATAATGTGAGCTTCTCCCTTAAAATTATGATAGCTAGCATTGGCTCTGATATAGCATCTCAGATCACATCTAATCACCTAGCAAAACCAGATTTTAATGTAAAAGGTTATGAGTATGACATGAAAAATAGAGCTCTTTTGGGAACTGTATACTGTAGGAATATGAAATGACCATATTACAATGATTATTTCTGTAAAGTTATATAAAGAACATATGCATATCTTAAATGTAGTACATCTTTTGCTTGGAGATAACATTTAATACAGCCAAAGGAGCTCCATGTTAGTAAGTACCAAGACATATATAAAAAGTCCTATCTGAGGCAATTCACGTCCATCAACAATATACTTGATTTTTCCCATTCTTCACAATTATTTCATCTTGTCATTATGGTTTTCCATTCAAGGACTTATAAAGGCTAAAGACATATTATTTTATCACAGTCCTTAAGCTCAGCTACTACATGTTCTCAGTTGATGAATGTTGTATACAATGGCCCATAACAACTTCTACAGGTCAGCAACTGTTCTCATAGTTGGCATGGATTTAAAATTCTTGACTTAGATTTCTATTTCTTCAGAATATTATTGAGTTTAGATTATTACGTTTTCACCACTCACATTCCAAACACAACTTCCCATTTCTTCCAGTGAAAGAAATTATTATTTCCACTAAACCTTTGAGCCAAAATTATCAGAACCTCTAGGTCATTAATTTATTTCCTTTTCCCCCATGAATTGGGTCTCATATAAGGTGGGGTTTTTTCCTCAACACTTGAAATATTTCACTCCATTCTGTTCTTGCTTGCACGTTTTCTGAAGAGAAGCTGTAAGTAATTTTTACCTTTGTTTCTCTATAAGTAAGGTGTTTCTCCCCCTGACTCCTGGCTTCTTTTAGGGATTTTTCTTTATCTTTGATTTTCTATAATTTGAAAATAATGTGCTTAGATATACTATTTGGGGAATTTATTTCTGCTGTATTTTTTTCTCTTTATCCGGCATAAATTTCTTGATTCACTTTTTAAAATAACCCTTTGTCAGACTACCAAACTAACATGTCCTTTAGCCTTTCCTTGTATTCCTTTAGCAAATCTTCAAATATGTATGCCCACCATTAGCCTGATCACCGTTAGACCTGCTGGTTACCATTAGCAGTTAGAAAAAAAATCACACAACTAAAATATTTGTTTCACCAAAAATTCCCAGACAATACCATCAACCTAAGCTTCAATATTACAGTTTTATTATGTTTCTATGTTTTTCTCATCAACTCAGGCTCGCTCTCTACAAAAACTATTTCCATTCCCATCTTCTTCAAGCTTCTTCAGTTTTCAAGAGAAAAAATAGACTTTTGCTTATTCTCTCATTTTCTTATACGTTCCAGGCTCTCTTCTGATTCTTTCTTTGAGGATTGAAGCTATAGAATTTTTCGGTTAAATCCACTTGTTTTTTATGGAATGTGGCCAAGGTGGCAGAGTAGGAAGACCCTGAGCTCCCCTCCTCCCACGGGTACACCAACGCAACTATTCACAGAGCAACTATTGATGGAAACAACTTGAAGACCAGCAGAGAAGATTTTCCACAGCTAAACATATAAAAAAGGAACTACAACAAGCCGGGTAGAAGAGGCAGAGATGCTTTATGGTCAAGAGCCACACCTCCGACCCACAAACAAGGGGATAATCCTAACTGCCGAAGTTCTTCCTAAGGAGCAAAGCTATCTAAGCCTCACCTCAGGCTCTCCAGCCCAGGGGACTTACACTGGGAAAACAAGCCCCCAGAACTTCTGGATTTGAAGGCTGGTGGGGCTTGCAAATGGGAGAGCCAAAGGGCTGTAGGAAATGAGACCTAGATGGTATTATGCTATGTGTAATAAGTCAGACAGAGAAAGACAAATACTGTGTGATTTCACCTGGAATCTAAAAAACAAAACAAATGAACAAACATAAAACAGAAACAGTGTCATAGATACAGAAAACAAACAGGTAGTTGCTGGAGGGGAAGGGGATAAAAGGATGAGTGAAATAGTCAAAGGAAATTAAGGGGTACAAAGTCCAGTTGCAAAATATGAGTTATGGGGAAGAAATGTACAGCAGGGGGAATATGGTCAAGGATAATATATTATCTTTGTATGGTACTAGGGATGTAAAGTACAACATGATTAACATAACTAACTCTGCTGTATCTTATCTCCGAAAGTTAAGAGAGTAAATCCTAAAAATTATCACAAGAAAAAAAAATTGTTTCTTTTTCTTTTATCTTGTATATATATGAGGTGGTCAGGTTTCACTAAACTTATTGTGGTTATCATTTCATGATGTATGTAAGTCATATCATTATGCTGGACACCTTACATATATACAGTGCTGTATATCAATTACATCTCAAAAAAAACTGAAGGAAAACATTTTTTTAAATAAAAAACTACAATAGCTATTGTGAATACAATATATTATAAGGAAAATGCTGCTGGTAATATTGAATACATATCGGTACAAAATTATATGTACATAAATATACACATGTATGTACATGTATATATATATATACACAGTGTTTTATACATATACATAAAACAATTATATGTAGTAAGGGTGCTAATATGGGTGACTTTTAGAATTTTTCATTCTATTCAATGATAGAAAAATGCAATTAAAACTTTAAACTTAAGGGAAAAATCTATTGGTTGTTCTAGTAGAATATATATCTAAGTAATAAATATGTTATCTCTTTTATTTCCTTACTATTAAAATTATCCATTTAATTTATTTCCTTGTCATATTGTATTGATCAGGGTATTAGAACTGTGCTGGAATATAATGACAAGTATGGTGATGGTGGGCGGAGCACAGGCTCCGGACGCGCAGGCTCAGCGGCCATGGCTCGCGGGCCCAGCCGCTCCGCGGCACGTGGGATCCTCCCGGATCGGGGCACGAACCCGTGTCCCCTGCATCGGCAGGCGGACTCTCAACCACTGCGCCACCAGGGAAGCCCGACAGGGAATTCTTAATATGGTCATGTAATGAGGCAAGCATACCCCAAATTTTCTCAGTAAGTAGAAAATAGTTGTAGATTTTTTGCTGTGCAATTTTATGAAGTTAAGAAAGTTTATTTTTAGTGTTGGCTTCCAAGAATTTTTATAAAACATAGATGTTGAACTTTTCCAAATGATTTTCTCATTCTCTTTTTTTAAGCTTACCGTATCAGTTTTCTCTTTAAGGTCATTGATGCGTTAAATCACATGGAAAGTGAGTGTATTTTTTCTCTTTTTGTTTCTTTTCTTTTCGTTTTTGGCTAAATTATCCTGGCATTCCTGCTCTAATTATATTATATTTTATTTAGTTACAGTAACCTAATAAAGTGAGTGTATTAGCCTTTTATATCTTTCTAGTTTTAGAAAACTTGTATATGGTCAGGGCTGTTTTCCCAGGAGAATACCTTAAAGTTCCCTGTAAAGCCATCAGTGCCTGGGGTTTGAGGATGTACAAAGGTTTTTTTGTTTGTTTTTTTTTTTTGAGGTACGCGGGCCTCTCACTGCTGCGACCTCTCCCGTTGCGGAGCACAGGCTCCGGATGCGCAGGGTCAGCGGCCATGGCTCACAGGCCCAGCCGCTCCGCGCCATGTTGGATCCTCCCGGACCGGGGCACGAACCCCGCTCCCCTGCATCGGCAGGAGGACTCTCAACCACTGCGCCACCAGGGAAGCCCGACAGGGAAATTTTAATAGGGTCATGTAATGAGGCAAACATACCCCAATTTTTCTCAGTAAGTAGAAAATAGTTGTAGATTTTTTGCTGTGCAATTTTATGAAGTTAAGAAAGTTTATTTTTAGTGTTGGCTTCCAAGAATTTTTATAAAACATAGATGTTGAACTTTTCCAAATGATTTTCTCATTCTTTTTTTAAGCTTACCATATCAGTTTTCTCTTTAAGGTGATTGATGTGTTAAATCACATGGAAAGTGAGTGTATTTTTTCTCTTTTTGTTTCTTTTCTTTTCGTTTTTGGCTAAATTATCCTGGCATTCCTGCTCTAATTATATTATATTTTAGTGAGTTACAGCATCCTAATAAAGTGAGTGTATTAGCCTTTTATATCTTTCTATTTTTAGAAAACTTGTATATGGTCAGGGCTGTTTTCCCAGGAGAATACATTAACGTTCCCTGTAAAGCCATCAGTGCCTGGGGTTTGAGGATGTACAAAAGTTTTTTGGTTTTTTTTTTTTGCGGTACGCGGCCCTCTCACTGTTGTGGCCTCTCCCGCTGTGGAGCACAGGCTCCGGACGCGCAGGCTCAGCGGCCGTGGCTCACGGGCCCAGCCGCTCCGCGGCATGTGGGATCTTCCCGGACCGGTGCACGAACCCGTGTCTCCTGCACCGGCAGGCGGACTCTCAACCGCTGCGCCACCAGGGAAGCCCTGTACAAAGGTTTTGATACACATTTATATTTCTTTCTATCCAAGTTTTATTGTTTTAATTTCACTTTGTACTAATTTTGAATTTTCTCATTTTCAGACATGAATATTTATAATTATCCTCTGATTTTTATTTTCAAATTGTCATGTGATCAGAAATCATGGTCTGAGTTTTGTTAACCTTTTTCGCATTTTAGTTTGTAAGTAATTCATGGTCACTTTTTCTGATATTCCATGATACATTGAAAATAATTATTTCTATTTATTTCATCTGCTTCGTCTCAGAGTTTTTCTCCGTCTGTTGCAGTTACAATCATAAATTGTTTCTCGAAATGTACAAAGAGGAGAAATTGGTCCTCAGACCCAGTTTGTGCCTTCTAGAAGAGCTGAAGGGGCAGTGGTGTGGGAGGTGAGGGGTCTCCTCAAGGCAAGGAGCGAAGATGTATACCTCCACAAAGGAACGATAAGTTTTTGAAAAGCATGGTGCTTCCATTGCAATCACTTCGTCCCTTGTGCTCTGTAGCTCAGTAGATTAGAATGTGCACTAGTTAACCAGTGGGTTTCCACATCTTGTTCTGAAAAATTCTCCCTCACCTACAAGAACGACCCATTTTCAGTCTTCCGGTGCATTTCTCAAGGTGTTCATGAAGGAAGCCAGCTGTCAATATTAGCTCACCCTCTTTTGGGGGCATGGAAATTCACTATATTGCTAAGAATTATAATCCAAACTAAATATATCTTTATAGAAGAAAAACAAAGAAAACAGAATAGTCATTCTAACATACAGTTTCTACAAATACATGTTATTTAATCATCCTTATAATGATTTAAACAATTTTTCTTGAGAAAAAACAGATATTTTATTTTAATAAAAGTGCCTGGTAGAATACTTCATGCATTTGAAGAGGTGTTTAAATTTTTATTTTGAAAGATTATTGAAAATATCATCACCATCTTATTATACAATTACAAAATAGAACATTTATTGGAAGTTTTCAAGTACTAATAAAAAGAAAGATTGGAATGAAGCTCTCTGGAGTGGTCTGTTGTGGTGGCCTTAGTTATATGGCCTTGGTATCCATGCTGTAGAGTATGTTATTTAGTCTGACATTTTCCTTCTTAATTGAAATAGATTCTGAAAACAGCCTCTCTGACGCTCAAATCATTATGTACGTTAGTCCCCAGATAGCAGGTGATTTTATCCTGAATTTTAGTCACCCACATTCCAGAGTTAATGAGAGGAAATGATAGTTTTCAAGAGATTGAGTTTTAAAAAAGAGTTTAATAATAACATGTTGAAAAACACTTGCAATATGTAATCTTTTTAATTTATAAGACTCACAGTCATCTTCCTTCTGAGGAAATTTTTTTCGGTGTGTTTTTCTATCTCAATTTGTATGATTGTGAAAACCCTGATACTTTTACTAAGCAACAAAGCAGACATTGATCCTAGTTAAAGGCAACTGCATATAGGCAAGTATGCAAAAGGCTGGCAACCTATCACTTAGACAACTGCCATGCAATACAACAGAAGTTTCTATGATGATGAAAATACACTGTAATCTGTACTGTCCAATATGGTAGCTACTGGCCACATGTGGCTGTTGAGCACTTGGAATGATGCTAGTTTGACTGAGGAATGAATTTCTAATTTAATTTAATTCAATTTAAATTTATAAAATCACATGTGGCTAGTGCCTACCACATTGGACAGCAAAGATTTAAACTAAACAATTAGAAGATTTTGTTTGTTTACTGCTGTATGCCAGTTGCCTAAACGAGTGTCAGGCACATTGTAAACTCTCACAAATAGTTGTTGATTTAGTGAATGCAAAGGTCATATTCCAATATATGTTACCTTTTAGTATTCAGCCCACTTCAGGTGCTGACCAAGAGGCACTTACTGGTAAAAAATAAAATTTGATACTGTGGGTAGTGATGCAGACGATCTAAACACAGAGCTAAAATTTGGAAGTTGCCCCCCTTTGGCAAACTACATTTTGGCTAACACTAAATGAACCATTAATTTCCCTCCTCTTGGTGGATTATGAATAAGAGATGCCAAGAGAGGAACATAGAAGCAGAAATGGAAATATCAGGGAAGAAATAAAATTTTTAAAAAACTATAGAGAGAAAGGAAGAGAGGAAAAATGATTAAGTGAGATTACAGAATATTCAAGTGCATAAAAGCAATAAACGTCTCAGATTACTAGAGGTCTTAGATTTCAAGAACACTTTATTATATTTCAAAAGTTTGTGACCCACTTTTTCCAGTTTTTTTCCCTAGGAGACTCATTATATATTCTAGTATTGAGTTTCTGAGACTAGAGTGATTATTAAGCTGCTTCATTATTTAAACATACGTACTTATATTCATTAAATAAAATCTGTATGTCTCTTCCTTCTAGCCCGTAATATTCTAATATGTTTATTATATTCATTATTTAGGTATATGTTCTGAAATATTTTGAGAATTCCAAATATTTATTTGTTGCTTTCTTTCTTACCATGTGAAATATGACTGTACGTGTGTGTGTGTGTGTGTGTATGAATGTATATTGTGAATTTATGTTTGTGTTTGGGAGCTGGAAGTCATATATATACTATTACTCAAAATCCTCTGTGCAATTTGGGATTAAACACATTTATTATCAAGCTATATTGACAATGACTGTCAAAAGAAGGAATCAAGATAAGTAGATCCCTGTTGTAAATAATCTCCATAAAATTTAATGCATATATACTCAGAAACACACAAACACTTCTACCAACTATTAACATACTTTGTTCATTCCTCAGTAGTTCTAAGAGGTAACTGATACTCAACATGATTAAATCACACTTAAATGTACAATGAAGCAAAAAAATTAGTAAGGTATTTTATGTTGTTTAAATGCATTTGAATGAACTTTTTTTATTCATCATAAACTATGGGAATATTAAATGACCTATCTATGGAAATATTAAAAATATAAACAGTATAGATAAAGATAACCATTTGATAAGGCACTATTCATAGGTAATAAGTGTTAAGATTTTAGAGATTTGGGGAAACATAATTAATATACACATACACAAATGTGTCCACTAGAAAGACATCTGATATCCATATATATGATACACACATATGTATGTAACTGTACATACATATAAATGTACATGTATATAGAAATACAAATATGTATATAGAAATACTTCTGTGCATACAATTTTTCCTGTAACATGTCATTTAATTTTGTCTCATGACGGGGTTTGGAATAACTTTACATTTACAAATGATGATAACCATCTACTCTGCTTTAAGGCAGTTGCATTGAAATAAAATATTTACTCAGCTTAGATGGGAACTGCCTCTAGTACTGTTTTCCCCACACCTCCTTCTCCAACCCAGGATGGCATACAGTTTCCTAGGAGAGAGCAGTCCGTGCTGTGAGGTGTGGGACAAAGCAACTGGTGCTGATGATCTGGCCCTAACTGTTGTCCACACCTATGAGATTATCTTGCTCTGAAAACCAGTCACCTGTATAATGTCTCTTTGAGCCTGTAGTCTTTTTTTTAACTTGAGGTATTGTTAATTTACAATGTTGTGTTAATTTCTGCTGAACAGCAAAGTGACTCAGTTACACACATATAGACATTCTTTTTTTTATATTCTTTTCCATTATGGTTTATCCCAGGATGTTGACTATAGTTCCCTGTGCTACACAGTAGAATCTTGTCCATCCATTCTATATGTAAGAGTCTGTAGTTTTTTGAAGGGTCCCCTGTGCCTGACTATGGCATATGGGGAATTCTGAATCTGCTGAAAACCAAAAGAGCAATGAAGAAACAGTATAGCATCCTGGGCCTAACCATGTTTCCAGCAGGCTTTTGTTCAGAGTTCCCGATAAGTAGTGGGCAAGAATGCCTTCAGCTGCTACCTCAGCCTGTTAATTCTGCATTGATTATTAGGGACAAAGGGCCACCTATTAACCTATTAACATTTTTTTTTATTTCATATAAGATATTATGTTCTGAAATGTTTTATAATTTTGATGTTTCCATATTTATGTTTTGGTTTTGTTTTGTTTTGTTTTTTTGCGGTACGCGGGCCTCTCACTGTTGTGGCCTCTCCCGTTGCGGAGCACAGGCTCTGGACGCGCAGGTCCAGCGGCCACGGCTCACGGGCCCAGCCGCTCCGCGGCATGTGGGATCTTCCCGGACCGGGGCACGAACCCGCGTCCCCTGCGTCGGCAGGCAGACTCTCAACCACTGTGCCACCAGGGAAGCCCCATATTTATGTTTTTAATCAACCTGGAATAATCATTTCAATTGTATAGCATTCACAGCAATGCTCATCAAATATTCCATTTGTCACCTACATTTCCAAGCCATCTTGCATCTCTGTAAAGTTTATATAAGATTGCAATATTATTTCTTCACACATTTGGTAGAACTTCTTGGTAAAATCATTTGTGCTAAGAATGTTTTGCTTGAGGAAATGTATTTGAAAAGTATTGCTTCCTTAGTAGTTATAGAACATAAAGTTTAATTTTATGTTCTCTGACTTCATGTTTATTGAGATTTTCTTTCCAAAAATGTCTGCTTTTGTTTAAAAGATCAAGTTTATCATCAAAATATACATAACTCCCCTTAATATTTCTTAAACATTTAAGTAACTGTAGTTTCAACTATTTGTCATGACTAAAATTGTGATTTTGTTATCCCTTAATTTTCATGATTACTACCATAGATTATTGGCAAAATTTAGAGTTGTTTTAAAAAAAAAACTTTTGGTTTTGTGGACCCACAAAATACATATTTTTTTGTTTTAATTACATATTTTTTGTTTTAATTACATACTATTACATATTTTTTGTTTTAATATTTGATTTCATATTTATTTATTTATTTTAAATTTTATTATTTCATATTGAGTCATCCTTATACATTCTTTGGCTTTGTTTTTGCTGTTATTTTCTTAATTCCTGGGATATATTTCTAACTAATTTTCAGCTTTTTAAAAATTATATGTACCTTCTTTGTACATTATATCATTATAAATAAAGACAGATTTACTTCTGTCTTTCCATACTCTGTCTACTATTTCATTTTATAATTTTTTCCTTTTTTTTTTCTTATTGCACTGGCCATGTTCGCCAATATAATATAGAATTAAAGTAGTGAGAATGTACATCTTAGCTTTCTTTTTTTACTTTGAAAGTGTGTGAAATTTTATCAGAAATGTTTTTCTTTTTTAGAAAACAGCTTTGTTGTTGTAGAATTGATATACAATAAGCTGCATCTTTTTCAAGTACACCATTTGGTAAGCTTGACATGTGTGTACATCCTTGAACCACTCTCACAATAAGATAGTGAACACATTCATCACCCTTGTTTACTCATGGCCCTTTGTAACCTCATCCCACCTCAACCCAAGAAACCACTGATCTGTGCTCAGTACGTATAAACTAGGTTGCATTTTACAGAATTTTTTGTAAATGAAACCATATAGCATGTATTATTTGATGTCTGGCTTCTATCACTCAACAAAATAACTTTGACTTACATCTGATGTTGGGATCAATAGTTCATTATTTTTCAGTCCTGGGTAGAATTATATTGTATGGATACACCACCATTTGTTTATCCACGCACCGGCTGATGGACATATGTGTTGTTTCTAGTTTTTGCTTTATTGTAAATAAAGCTCCAATTAGGAACAGAAGTTTAAATGTCTTTATAGTAGTAACATATGTTTACATTTCTCTAAAAGATGAATGACTAGATCTTATGTCAGATGTATGTTGAAGGTTTTAAGAAACTGTCAGATAGTTAAGCTCTCCTTTTGCATTCTCAAAAATTCACAGCACATATCATTTGGTATGATACTTAGTAGGTGTTTGATAAATAGAGATTAAAAGAAAGAAAAAATAAATGTGTGTGTATTGTTTTTTAAGGCAAGTTTAGACTGTTCTAAAAGTGGCTTCTTAGGTTAGTCATCTTCCCTAAAGTTAATAGCTTTTTCTTCTTGTTTTTTTTTCTAATCACATGATTTTAAAACGATCTCATCTTCAAAGGTAACTGATTAAAGCAAATACATACATAAATGATTGAATTGATGATTTCCAAACAAGTTTTATAAACAAAGTAATAAAGGACACAAAACTTGATAGCAGTTGTCACTGGTGATGGATAGAACACGGAAAAGAATGTCAGTAAATCGATGCCGTTTAGAATTTGGCCTTACGAAAAGTGCACTTAGATATCTGTTGGGAATAGTGCTGCAACCTCATTCTTGATGTTTCCTTTGGCTTAAGAGAAATTTCATAATAAAGGAGTAAATATTCTACTAGGTACACTGGGTAGGGGACATAAATTTGGGATATTTTCAGTTCGGCTCTTTCCTATTTCTCCTTGGGAATCAAGCTACTTGAAGTAAATACACATTCTACTTTGCTTCTTCATGTG
Source organism: Physeter macrocephalus (assembly GCF_002837175.3). NCBI lineage: Eukaryota > Metazoa > Chordata > Mammalia > Artiodactyla > Physeteridae > Physeter > Physeter macrocephalus. The sequence goes on along the minus strand of NC_041217.1, from coordinate 12,806,024 downwards.
AAGGGCTGGCTCCATTTTGTGAAGTAATTTGGTATTTTAAGACACTTTGGCATTGAATATGCATTCTGAGGGTTTAGCTGTAGGAAAACTACTAGCCATGATTTCCAGTTCAGATTTAACAATATTAAAATTGATATTTCTATTGTACATATGAGTTTGTTTTTTATTACTTATAAATGATTCAGGATTGAGGTGCAAAACAAGAATGTTTTATATTGGACCTCCATAATATTCGTTGGTTCCTTCAAATTTTACAGTAAAAGGGAGAAAATATTGAGAGAATAATCCAACCTCTTTAGAAGAATCAAACATTCTGCAAGCTACCTATTTGGATAATGATGAGGCTATGTAGACTAAATTAGATTCCTTTAATTAAAAATATTAACCACAAAACTGTTGATTATCAACTATAAAAAGCCTGGCATTTTAATCAGATCTTAGTTTAACTTGTAAACATCTTTAAATATCATTAATTCTTTTTCTAGGTTTTTGATAATGCAAATATATTGTAATTATTTTTCTAGATAAAGGTATTTCTGTGATATACTGTTGCTTTCTTGAAATTACAAACCTGGTGGAGATTAAACCGAGAGAGGAAAAATGTGGCAGTGATAAAAACGCAGGACAAATATTTCAGCATGTCAGTTTTACATCTGGCTGATATTATGATGGCAACAGATCTGTTAAGGCAAATGCTTTCCTGACAAGCTATTTAATTAGAATTACAATCATCTTCCCAGAAATGATCCTTAAAATAAATTGTCTACTGTAAATGGATGAAAATAAATAGTTTGTATCTCCCCAAATCTCCTGAAGTAAAAGAGCCGAAGACAAAGAGTCTTATAAATACTGTAATTTTCTAAATGAAAATGCGGAAGGAGCAGTTTAACATTAGATAACTGTAAGCTTTGCTGTGATGGGAAGTGTTGTGGTTTTTTTTTCTTTTACACTTTTCTTTTTCAATGATTGATGTGGCTGATAAAGTGATATTTTCTGTCACAAACATTATTAAGCAGGTACTCTATCTACAAACCCTCTACATCAGTGAAAAATAAACGTGACTAGAATTATTTTTAAATTATATGTAATGTAGCACAATGCAAGGCCGTGGAAGAAATCCTAAATTTTTTTTTTAATTTTTGAATTTTATTTAATTTATTTTTTTATACAGCAGGTTCTTATTAGTCATAAATTTTATACACATCAGTGTATACATGTCAATCCCAATTGCCCAATTCATCCCCCCCACCCCCACCCGCCATGGCTTTCCCACCTTGGTGTCCATACGTTTGTTCTCTACATCTGTGTCTCAACTTCTGCCCTGCAAACCAGTTCATCTGTACAATTTTTCTAGGTTCCACATATATGCGTTAACATATGATATTTGTTTTTATCTTTCTGACTTAGTTTACTCTGTATGACAGTCTCTAGATCCATCCACATGTCTACAAATGACCCAAGTTCGTTCCTT
>NC_041217.1:12802316-12804368 GCF_002837175.3 Physeter macrocephalus | reverse complement strand
TTTTTTTTTAATTTTTGAATTTTATTTAATTTATTTTTTTATACAGCAGGTTCTTATTAGTCATAAATTTTATACACATCAGTGTATACATGTCAATCCCAATTGCCCAATTCATCCCCCCCACCCCCACCCGCCATGGCTTTCCCCCCTTGGTGTCCATACGTTTGTTCTCTACATCTGTGTCTCAACTTCTGCCCTGCAAACCAGTTCATCTGTACAATTTTTCTAGGTTCCACATATATGCGTTAACATATGATATTTGTTTTTATCTTTCTGACTTAGTTTACTCTGTATGACAGTCTCTAGATCCATCCACATGTCTACAAATGACCCAAGTTCGTTCCTTTTTATGGCTGAGTAATAATCCATTGTATATATGTACCACATCTTCTTTATCCATTCGTCTGTTGATGGCATTTAGGTTGCTTCCATGACCTGGCTATTGTAAATAGTGCTGCAGTGAACATTGGGGTGCATGTGTCTTTTTGAATTATGGTTTTCTCTGGGTATATGCCCAGTAGTGGGATTGCTGGATCATATGGTAATTCTATTTTTAGTTCTTTAAGGAATCATCATACTGTTCTCCATAGTGGCTGTATCACTTTATATTCCCACCAACAGTGCAAGAGTGTCCCTTTTCTGCACACCCTCTCCAGCATTTGTTGTTTGTAGATTTTCTGATGATGCCCATTCTAACTGGTGTGAGGTGATACCTCATGGTAGTTTTGGTTTGCATTTCTCTAATAATTAGTGATGTTGAGCATCTTTTCATGTGCTTCTTGGCCACCTGTATGTCTTCTATGGAGAAATGTCAATTTCGGTCTTCTGCCCATTTTTGGATTGGGTTGTTTGTTTTTTTAATATTGAGCTGCATGAGCTGTTTATATATTTTGGGGATTAATCCTTTGTCCGTTGATTTGTTTGCAAATATTTTCTCCCATTCTGAGGGTTGTCTTTTCATCTTATTTATGGTTTCCTTTGTTGTGCAAAAGCTTTTAAGTTTCATTAGATCCCATTTGTTTATTTTTGTTTTTATTTCCATTACTCTAGGAGGTGGATCAAAAAAGATCTTGCTATGATTTATGTCAAATAGTGTTCTTCCTAAGTTTTCCTCTAACAGTTTTATAGTGTCCGGTCTTACATTTAGGTCTCTAATCCATTTTTAGTTTATTTTTCTGTATGGTGTTAGGGAGTGTTCTAATTTCATTCTTATACATGTAGCTGTCCAGTTTTCCCAGCACCACTTACTGAAGAGACTGTCTTTTCTCCATTGTATATCCTTGCCTCCTTTGTCATAGATTAGTTGACCATAGGTGCGTGGGTTTATCTCTGGGCTTTCTATCTTGTTCCATTGACCTATGTTTCTGTTTGTGTGCCAGTACCACATTGTCCTGATTCCTATAGCTTTGTGGTATAGTCTGCAGCAGGGAGTCTGCTTCCTCCAGCTCCGTTTTTTTCCCTCAAGACTGCTTTGGCTATTCGGGGTCTTTTGTGTCTCCATACAAATTTTAAGATTTTTTGTTCTACTTCCATAAAAAATGCCATTGGTAATTGCATAGGGATTGCATTGAATCCGTAGATTGCTTTCGGTAGTATAGTCATTTTCACAATATTGATTCTTCCAATCCAAGAACATGGTATATCTCTCCATCTGTTGGTATCATCTTTAATTACTTTCATCAGTGTCTTATAGTCTTCTGCATACAGGCCTTTTGCCTCCCTAGGTAGGTTTATTCCCAGGTATTTTATTTTTTTTGTTGCAGTGGTAAATGGGAGTGTTTCCTGAATTTCTCTTTCAGATTTTTCATCATTGGTGTATAGGAATGCAAGAGACTTCTGTGCATTAATTTTGTATCCTGCAACATTACAAAAGTCATTTATTAGCTCTAGAAGTTTTCTGGTGGCATCTTTAGTATTCTCTATGTATAGTATCATGTCATCTGCAAACAGTGACAGTTTTACTTCTTCTTTTTCGATTTGGATTCCTTTTATTTCTTTCTCTTCTCTGATTGCTGTGGCTAAAACTTCCAAAACTATGTTGAATAATAGCGG
>NC_041217.1:12801121-12801458 GCF_002837175.3 Physeter macrocephalus | reverse complement strand
TGCTATTGTTTTCTTTGTTTCTATTTCATTTATTTCTGCTCTGATCTTTATGATTTCTTTCCTTCTGCTAACGTTGGGTTTTGTTTGTTCTTCTCTCTCTAGTTCCTTTAGGTGTAAGATTAGATTGTTTTTTTGAGATTTTTCTTGTTTCTTGAGGTAGGCTTGTATAGCTATAAACTTCGCTCTTAGAACTGCTTTTGCTGCATCCCATAGGTTTTTGGATAGCTGTGTTTTCATTGTCATTTGTCTCTATGTATTTTTTGATTTCCTCTTTGACTTCTTCAGTGATCTCTTGGTTATTTAGTAACATATTGTTTAGCCTCCATGTGTTTGTGTG
>NC_041217.1:12798311-12798865 GCF_002837175.3 Physeter macrocephalus | reverse complement strand
GTCCATTGGTGTAAGTGAGATGTTAAAGTCCCCCACTATTATTGTGTTACTGTCGATTTCTTCTTTTATAGCTGTTAGCAGTTGCCTTTTGTATTGAGGTGCTCCTATGTTGGGTGCATATATATTTTTAATTGTTATATCTTCTTCTTGGATTGATCCCTTTATCATTATGTAGTGTCCTTCCATGTCTCTTGTAGCATTCTTTATTTTAAAGTCTATTTTATGTGATATGAGTATTGCTACTCCAGCTTTCTTTTGATTTCCATTTGCATAGAATATCTTTTTCCATCCCCTCACTTTCCGTCTCTATGTGTCCCTAGGTCTGAAGTGGTTCTTGTAGACAGCATTTATATGGGTCTTGTTTTTGTATCCATTCAGCAAGCCTGTGTCTTTTGGTTGGAGCATTCAGTCCATTCACATTTAAGGTAATTATCGATATGTATGTTCCTATGACCATTTTCTTAATTGTTTTGGGTTTGTTTTTGTAGGTCCTTTTCTTCTCTTGTGTTTTCCACTTAGAGAAGTTCCTTTAGCATTTGTTATAGAGCTGGTTT
>NC_041217.1:12774601-12797775 GCF_002837175.3 Physeter macrocephalus | reverse complement strand
TGTTTGTTCTTTAATTCTTCTAGGTCTTTGTTAAACATTTCTTGCATCTTCTCGATCTTTGCCTCTATTCTTTTTCCGAGATCCTGGATCATCTTCACTATCATTATTCTCAATTCTTTTTCTGGAAGGTTGCCTATCTCCACTTCATTTAGTTGTTTTTCTGGGGTTTTATCGTGTTCCTTCATCTGGTACATAGCCCTCTGCCTTTTCATCTTGTCTAACTTTCTGTGACTGTGGTTTTTGTTCCACAGGCTCCTGGATTGTTGTTCTTCTTGCTTCTGCTGTCTGCCCTCTGGTGGATAAGGCTATCTAACCCTAAGTGGTTTTAAATCCTGATACCCGTACTTGCTATCAAGGTAACCTTGGAAAACTCTTCAATCTTTTTGCTGAAAACCCAGCCTCTGTCCACTGGTGTCAAACAGAAACCTGGAGACAGAGCTTTGCAGGAGTAGAAAAGAGTAGCTTTATTACTTTGCCAGGCAAAGGGGGCCAAAGCACGCTAATGCCTTCAAGACTGTGCCCCCCTTCCTTGGAAATAAGGGGTCTTATAGTTTCAGGGTGGAAATTAGGTCTCTTAGGATTGGGGCTGAAGTAGTCTTGCATTCTTCTTTCCTCCTGGAGACATTGATTGAGATCATTAGGGCTGGCGTTAGGTGGTTCCCGAACAGGTTCTGCTGGTCCTCAAGGTTATAACTCCGTGATCTTTCTGGAATGAAGAATGCTCACAAAGGAAAGGAGTTTTAGGGAGTGCTGTCTTGGAGAAGTAAACATCAGTTGCATAGTACAGCTTTAGTTAGAGGGCAATCAGTATCAGAGTTCAATTAAGCAAAAAAGAGAAGGAAAAAAAAAACATCTATAGAAGACTGGTTGAATGGCTGAAAAGAATAAGGGCTGATTAAGGGCTAACATAATGGGAGTGCCTCAACTAGTTTCTGCTACAGCGATCTCTTTCAAGGCTATTTCCAGGTCTCTAAATCATAGACAGTATTTTTGTTTCATAAGATATTTGTGAGAATCATAAAATGTAACCCCATTTAAAATAGTGTCTAGGAAAGTATGGAATATAAAGAAAATATATATTTAAACAGTATGTATAGCCCTGGTTTTTTTTTTATGGAAAGAAATTTAATTTGGCATGTCAAGAGCCTTAAAGTTTGCAGGTTAAAAGAGATTCAGTGATACTCTTTGTGGAGTAAAGAATCATGGAATCTCAGAATTGCAAAGGACACTATATGTCATCGTTGCCCAAATACCCATATGATTACACTCTTTTTTATAATATAACTGCCAAGAGAAAACTCTGCTTTGTGGCTCCACTTTTTATATATTCATATTGATATATTTTTGAGAATCACAGTATTTTAGATGGAAAAGTCTTATTTACAAATCATTTGTATATTTCTCTATTTTAAGATAATATTTAGGTATCATGTACATCATAAAACAATTAAAAACAAATAAAAATTATTAATGAAATATTAAAGAGAATCCATAATATTTCTTTCCCACATGTCAATGGATCAATTTGCAATGCAAATTGACTACTAGGTAGTCTAGATATTTTCAATGTATTTCTTTGGCCTTGATGAGAAAGAGCTAAATGGAGTATATAACTTAGCTCAGATTATACATGAGAATTGTTGAAGATGAATTTTAAGTTTTGTTTTTTATTTTTGTATATAATTTTTAAAACGTGATGTACTAAATGTGGAGATGTATTTAATTGATTCACTTAATTTTTATTATTTGAACATTTGAAAAGCATAGTTATATTTTAAGTATCCATGAGTGTTTAAACATCATAAATTAATAGTTTCAGATTTTAAGTGTTTAGTAGAGTTTTAAATGTTACATTTATCAGACAGAAGATCTTCACTATTCTCTCTAATGATGCTGTAAAGAAGTAAATGTTACAAACTAAGTGAATGGCAAAAATACAATTTACGTTTTTGTTTGTTTGTTTGTTTTTTGCGGTACGCGGGCCTCTTACTGTTGTGGCCTCTCCTGTTGCGGAGCACAGGCTCCGGACGCACAGGCTCAGTGGCCATGGCTCACGGGCCCAGTCTCTCTGCGGCATGTGGGACCTTCCCGGACTGGGGCACGAACCCGTGTCCCCTGCATCAGCAGGCAGACTCTCAACCACTGCACCACCAGGGAAGCCCAATTTAAGTTTTTATATATTGGATTTATGTGTAAAATTTTGTGTGAACAATATGTTATTTTTGCTCGGAGAAATCTTGAAAAGAGCTTTATATGTTATAGATTTATTTATACCATGTATAATGAGAAACTGGAAAAAATAAAGAGAAAATTTCTACATGTAATCACGGAACTAAAGTAATGATGTTGTGCAACTCTCCTATGACATATATAATCTCAAAATTCTTAGAGACATTTTTACAAGAAATAGGCTAATGAAATATTATCTACAAAACTTGAAGAAACTTCAAAAATAGCTTTCTTTTTATAATGTTCATTAAATTAATATAAAAGCACAAAGATATAATTTCTAACAATTTATTATAGATATTTTGTTCTGTTTCCCTTGCTTTGGTTTAGTAACATATAATTTAACAAATCTTTTCCCTTTTCAAGGTACTTAAGTTTGTCTCCTCTTTAGTTTAAACAACAACTTAGGCTTTAAGTAGTTTTTCCTCTGTAAATGATGCAGCCTGAAGACAAGGAAAGTTGTTCACCTAGTGTACAAACTAATTCACCAGAGGGGTTCCATTAGGTTTAGGGAAGCATTCTTCTTCGTATAAGAAATACAAACAGGGGTTTCCTTGTGTCATGTATACACTGGGAGTTGAAATACTGTGGCTATGGCAGAACGAATTTTAAAATTTAGTTTCATATTTTAAATGAAATTTGTTAATTCTCAACCAACTTCTACCTAGTATACTTTCTGCAAAACGTGATTATATACCAAGGATATTTGGATATAATAATAAAGGAGATATCATAGCTTGTTCATTCAGAGAAGGATATTTTCTAAACTTAAAATTGCAGATAAACTAGCTGAGCTTTTCAGAGGAAAGCACGTAATGAAGGAAAATGCTTCACTCCAGTCAGTAGAAAAATCTCTGCGAATATTTAATCACAAGGTTCACATGTCTTATTTTTATTTTTTTAATTAAAAAAATTTTTTTACATCTTTATTGTAGTATAATTGCTTTACAATGTTGTGTTAGTTTCTGCTGTATAACAAAGTGAATCAGCTAAATGGATGGAACTTTGGTTTGTATATATCTATGTGTTGTCTGTAATGATCACGAGGGTGTGGCATGCAGTTTATTAACCATCCTCATCCTCCATTCCATACCTCAGAGCTGAGGGAGTGTCATTTTACTCCTGAGAAGGTCCAATCTGCTGTAGAATTTTTTTTAAAGTACCATGTGTATGTGGTAACCGTGAGGTCAATAGGACCAGGGAAATTCAAAAGCTGAGGATATAAAAACATTGATGCAGGAACACAAAGCATAAGACACATTTCTTTGCAGTGGGAAACTGAAGGCACAGAGTTGAGAAGCAGCACCTTGGCAAGGAAATCTTTTGAATGCTTCTGGATTTTGAGAATTAAAGAGAGAAGAGCAGGAGTTGGAAACTTTGCAAATGTGGAATTGTATCAGATACAAAATTTGACTAATTTTCACCCTGGTAACTGTTCTGGAAATCTGTAGTACTGCAAGGGAATTTCTTTCCATATCAATAGTAGAGCTATTTCTATAATGAGCAAGGGAGATACAATTTTAAATACATGCAATAGTAGATTTCACTGTGCATTGTCTACATCAAATGAAATATGTAGACACAGAACATGCTGTACAAGGATGATACAGCATATCTGACCTTCATACAGACAATTGTGTCATAAGAGTTACAATCAGCTTTGAAGAAATCACTGGAAATTTTATGTACTTGGGCTTCTTGGTAGAAGTCTTACGTTATAGGAAAGAAGATCTTTTTCCCTCTGTCTCTTGACTCCAAAAGCAATTTGTAGTAAGCCTCTGCATTTAAAGGAAACACAGTAACTCCTTATTGTTTTCGGGGGCCCAGCGATAAATGGTCAGAAATGTTGAATATTTTACTCACAAAAGACTGGAGAGACTTTGAACCAAGTGAAAAATTATGTTCCATTTATCATTGAGGTGTCAGGATTAAGGGCCAACTGAGAAAATAAAAATAAGAAATTGTAAATATACAGAGTAAATACTGGTTTTAGGTGGTAAATAAGTAGCCCAAACTTTATCCATGCAAAATAAATGAAGTGCTTATGTCTAAAAAATTTAGCAATAGAAAGAAGAGAGATACTGTGTACATTTTGAAATTATAAGTTTTCTAAAGGACACAGAAGGAGTTATTTTCTTTTAAGGAATTATCTGTGACTTCAGGGGACTCATTTTTAAATAGGAGCAGGTAAAAATTTTATATATAAACTATCAATTGATATAAAGAGTGGCAACAAGTTTAAAAATTTTCTATTTTCTATTTCATATTACCGTTGACTCTCCATATTCACTGGTTCTGCATCTGCTAATTCAACCAAAGGAGGATTGGAAAAATTTTTAAAAATTCCAGAGAGTTCCAAAAAGTAAAACTTAAATTTGCTGTGAGCAGGAAATAGTTATTTACATAACATTTACATTGTGTTTACAACTATTTGCATAGCATTGACATCATTTACATTGTATTAGGAATTATAAGTAATCTAGAGATGATTTAAAGTTAAGTATATGGGAGAATGTGTGTAGATTATATGCAAATATTATGCCATTTTATGTAAGAACTTGAGCATACCCGGATTTTGGTATCTGGGGGGTGGAGGTGGGGCTTGGGACAAGTCCCCCGGGGGATATTGAAGGACAACTATATTCCACTTCTGTTAGTTTCTGGTTCAGATTTTATAACCTGTCTGTTGCTAATTGAGTAACAGTATAACGTGATTTATTGCAGAAGCCTCTTTAAACTATTATAATGTTACTACCACTAATAAAAAAGGAATGCCTCACTGATAGCATAAGGCCTCAAGTGGAGATTCCATCTCACTGAGATGAGAGGAGCATTGATGGGCACAGGTCCTGATTCAAATACAACAGAATAGAGGGAACCATTTAGGAGTAATGAGAATACTCTAATACTGGATTTGGTGAATTATATATTTACAATGGGTGAATTTTATGTTATGTCAATTAAATCTCAATAATGTTGTTAAAAAGCTAATTTTGCAATGTTTCAGTACTCAATAGCTCTAGATTTTATGAAGCAAACCATCCAAAACAGGAAAATAACCACTGACAATCTTCTAAGTAGTTTTTAAGAAAGGAGTTTGGTATTGTGCTTTTTAAAATTTCCTCTAAAGGGACTTTACAGACTTTTAATACAAAAAAGCTTGAATCCCCAAAAGAAAATATTAACATTACAGATATATTCCACTCCATGGTCTCTCTCACTGCTCTTTCATCCCCATGTGTCAGATTTAATAAACTAAAATTTTCAAAGAAAACAGCAAACTCAAATCCCCGTCCTTAAAAGTTCACTTTCCCTTAACTTCATTCACTATTTTCAAAATTCCCCAAATGGCATTCAATGATAATAAAAGTAAATGCATCTGTCAGCAAAAGAATATTTTAGAGACATGTTGCAGTGTAGTTTAAAATTTAGTAGACATTCTTTATAAATTGGATTCATTCATGTATAATAAAATCTACTATCTGATATTTATCTCATCTGTTTGTGTGTTTGTGTGTGAGACCTTGTATCTATTCTATTAGAATAGAAAAATATGTTTTCTTATTAAATTAGAAAAGGTCACTCATCTAGGGAATTCTATTTATACTAGATTCTGAGTCAACCTGGTGCCAATAAGAAGAATACTCTTGTTGATTCTCAATACTTATGTATGATGTTACTAACCTGAATATTTTTCTTTCTAAAATAAACATTGTTCAGCCAGTTTACTTATTTTCTCACAATTAACTAAACTTTTTTCAAAAAATAAATGTGACTTTTAGAAAATGTAAGCTTGGACAATATATCTTATCTAAGACTTTACTTCCACATCTTTAAGATGGATATTAATTCCGGTTGTGATGATTAAATATTATATTAATATATCTAGCCTGGAAAATTGTAATTGTTCAATAAATACTTAGCTTTGCTTGGTTTTCTTTTTTGTCTGAAGGTTCTGGTTATATCTAGAAAAATAACCCTTTCTTATAGAATATGGTCTTTTAATAATATGTCTGAGGTTGGGTATTTTAAAGTAGGTGCACTTTGAATTTGAGGTTGAGTTAAAACTATCAAAAGTATTGCTCTACAGCATTCAACTCAACCTCAAATTCAAAGTGCACCTACTTTAAAATACCCAACGTCAGACATATTATTAAAAGACCATATGTGGAGAAAAGGGAACCCTCTTGTACTGTTGGTGGGAATGTGAATTGATACAGCCACTATGGAGAACAGTATGGAGGTTCCTTAAAAAACTAAAAATAGAACTACCATACGACCCAGCAATCCCACTACTGGGCATATACCCTAAGAAAACCATAATTCAAAAATAGTCATGTACCACAATGTTCATTGCAGCTCTATTTACAGTAGCCAGGACATGGAAGCAACCTAAGTGTCCATCAACAGATGAATGGATAAAGAAGATGTGGCACATATATACAATGGAATATTACTCAGCCATAAAAAGAAACAAAATTGAGTTATTTGTAGTGAGGTGGATGGTCCTAGAGTCTGTCATACTGAGTGAAGTAAGTCAGAAAGCGAAAAACAAATACTGAATGCTAACACACATATATGGAATCTTAAAAAAAATTTTTTTTAAAAAGGTTCTGAAGAACAGGAATAAAGAAGCAGACTTTATGGAGAATGGACTTGATGACACAGGGAGGGGGAAGGGTAAGCTGGGATGAAGTGAGAGAGTGGCATGGACATATATACACTACCAAATGTAAAATAGATAGCTAGTGGGAAGCAGCTGCATAGCACAGGGAGACCAGATTGGTGCTTTGTGACCACCTAGAGGGGTGGGATAGGGAAGATGTGAGGGAGATGCAAGAGGGAGGGGATATGGGGATATGTGTATACATAGAGCTGATTCACTTTGTTATACAGTAGAAACTAACACAACATTGTAAAGCAATTATACTCCAATAAAGGTGTTAAAAAAAAAAAAAAAGTATTGCTCTAACCTTGTGATGAAGTTAAAGAGTTTACCCAAGGACCACAGTGGATCAGTCTACAGTGTAGAGAATGGAATCACTTGAGGGAAAGGTATGCCCAGATCCAGGAAGAAAGCATTTCTTTTCACCACTCCTGTGTGATGCATAGCTGCCAGAAATAAATGAAATAATAATGAAATTGGATCAAAATCAACAAACAACATGGGACAAATAATTTAGGACTATTGCCATACTGTGAAAAAAACTGGCGATACATTTCGATAAAAATATTATTGTGGGGTGTGTTATGATACAAAAAAGTGACACCACTGAATTCCTCGTGGGCTAAATAGACTAATTTTCTAGATTCTTGCTGAGCTCATTAACTTTCTAAACTGTCTTTGCTTATTCATTTGCTTTTCCTTCTATTTCTAGTTGCCCAGCTCCACATAGCAGGATACTCTTGGACACGAAGACTTCTCTCACCAGGTAAGCCCTCACCTACAAGTGAGCTCTGTACCAGTACTCTCCCCAACACTCCCAAATTTGGAGCTCTTATTAACTCTAACCTAAATAATTATAATATTCTCCTTATCATTCTATGTCTAGTTTCTTCCTGTCTACCCTTTTCCACAGGAGACAATGTTGCAATGTCTGGAAATTACGTTAAAATACCCCAGTATTCACAGTGATATGTGTGTATATTTTTGTGTTTGCAAATTAACTATGAACTACATATTCTGAAGCCCTTGTTCTACAGTTTGATAAGGCAATAAATACCGTTACCTAAATCTTGACTAAAGAGACTTTTACTTCTCATAAGGCACGTTAAAAATGCTTTGTCATTGGATTGAATAGCAGTGTTCATGTTTTGCAATTGATAAAGATTATTTTCACACCTCTGCATTTGGGTGAGTGAAGGGTAGAATCTTCAGACTGTACATTAGGTTTGATCTTCCTTGTAGCCTCTGGAGGATTTATCACTGATCTGACTAGAAAAGTAGTTAATTCTGCTGTCAGAATATGTTGCATTTATCTCACAATAAAGCCTTCAAGTAAAATGTTGGAGCAACAGAAGAAGAGAAAAGAAGAGAGACAAAAGTCTTTGCAGGAGATAGGAAACAGGCTGTATGACTTTTTGTGGCAAAATTGGATACCTAACACTTTTACTATAATATAGCACTAAGAAGGTCTAAAATTTCACTTACCTATAATTATCTGAGACATCAAAAGGAAGCTGACAATTGTTGAAAGCCAGAATGGCTTAAGTTGATGTAAGCTTCGTAAATGACAATTCTTATTATTTTTGATCCTTGATCAAAGATATAAATGATATTTTTAATATAAATTCCTTTTTTCTCATCATCATATTCAAGGTTCTCTACATTTTTAATTTTTAAAAATTGCTTCTTACCTCTTTGTTCATTCATAGGAAAACCCTTGGATAAATTTATAAATATGTTTATCACAATTTAATTTAGAGTAAAAGCTTAATGTCTTGAGGACATTTGACTCCATCCACAAAACTCAATATTTAAAGTATGATTCCTCTGAAGAAATTTCCAAGCTAACCACAGCAAAATTCAGCAGGACACTGAACTGTCTCCATTCTCCTCAAACATATATGTGCCTCTTCATTCCTAACAAATAGGTAAGAAAAACTAATATATTAACCAGGCTCAAGTAATTTGGTATCAACTTTATCATTTCTACTGAAAATTATTTTTAACACACTATATTCTACCATTTATTTTATCTTCTGTGTCTCTTTCCAAACACAGCTTAACTCTTATTTTATAAACAAACAAAACCCCTCTTGTCTCTAAGAGTCTTATTTCACCACTTTGTTTAATAAAACGATGGTGATAAAAATGATATGATGGGGGCTTCCCTGGTGGCGCAGTGGTTGCGCGTCCACCTGCCGATGCAGGGGAACCGGGTTCGCGCCCCGGTCTGGGAGGATCCCACATGCCGCGGAGCGGCTGGGCCCGTGAGCCATGGCCGCTGAGCCTGCGCGTCCGGGGGTGAGGCCACAACAAAGGGGGGCCCGCATACCACCAAAAAAAAAAAAAAAAAAAAAAAAAAAAAAAAAAAATGATATGATGACAATAATTACTAATACCTAGGTAGTTTTTAATTTTTATGAATATAGTAACTAATTTGATTTGTCAACACTCTAGGGTAAGTACCCATTTTGTAGATAAAGTAAATTAAGCTAAGTGGTATTAAATTACTTGGCAAAGATCACACAGGAGAGCAGATTTAGAATCAGTTACTCTGGCTTCACATACTTTAGTGTTACCAAATAAAACTCAAAAATCAACATTATAGGAATAGTTTTATATGACCTGGTTATAAAATTTCTACCTCAGAACTTTTGTCATCCTGTCTTCCCCTAATTACATGTAGCTTCTTCTTCCTTTGAACACACATAAAAATTTTCTCTCTCTTGTGATACTTGATATTTTACTTTTTAAATTTCTTTCATCATTCACATTCTTGGCACCATCATAATATTTCCACCTCTTTAACATACATACTTGAAACATAATTAGTTCCCTTGGGTCAGTAACTCTGAAAAGTGCCCTTGGGAGTTAGGTCATAATTATAAATTTCAGACCAAGAAACGAGCAGACATGGCAAATAGAAAATTGAAGCAGGCACAGATATCCTCTTGCCTGAGAGTAAATCATGGTTTCAAGAGTACGTGATGAGGGAGGAAAGGTTTTACTCTACATAGATAGCATCAGGACGGTTCTAGAAGAGTTAAATACATGGGTGTCAGTGGAGACAGGTAGGATGTTACTTGATATGACACAATAGACAGTGCAGGGACAGCCAGACAGATAGGTTCAGACTTAACATCACGGGCATTTGTCCAATAGGTGGGAGGGCTTAAGTCACATGTCATTAGTTCAGAGTTCAGAGTTTTCCAAGAGATAGTCAGGAACACAATTCAAGTTAGAATGGGTGCCTGAGCAAATTTTAAGAGTAATAACTTAAATGAGGTCTTCTCTCACACAATTAAATGGCTAACAACAAAACAAAGCCTAAGAACAATTACCAGAATCAGGGTACAAAGACATCCTGAACGTCTTCAAGGATGACTTAGTATTTCACCTGAGGTAGCAACCTAAGGCTTCTTAATTCCTTCTGACTGAAGTCAGCCTTGAGTCAAGACAACCTTCCAGAGCCTAGGGGTAGACTGACCCGGGGTTACCTAATAAAGCCTCAAGTGGCAGCGCAGAAGAGCTTTCAGAGGTAGAGTATGTCAGATGCCTTAAAAAATATATTTTTCTCTGTAATTCTTTAAAATGGCACCTGGGATACTGCAAAGATTTCTTTTCAGGTTGAATTACATTAACTTGAATCTTTAGAAAGTAGATATCATTGAGGATAAGCTTGGAAGAATATCTTCCCTTTTATTACAGTTCCTTTCTAATGCATTTTTTCTTTCACATTTTATTAAATATGAGCCTGCACTAAAATACTTTTTGATATTCACTTCCTATGCTTTTGAACACCTCAATTCTAGTTCGTCTTCCCCGTAAGGTTCCAGCCTCAATTCTTCTCACATATTAAGCAAACTGAAATTGACATTAAAGCCAGGGAAACACATCCTGCTTCATTCATACTTAGTATTTCTATGCTTACAGTCAGAAAAAAAAATAGTGTACATGAACAAGAGCATCTTCTTTTACTCTTTCTAATGCACCCACTGAAGTTATTGCTATATCTTTTTTTTTAACGTATTGAGCAAGCTCTTTAATTTAAAATCTCATTGTTTTGATCTGCTATTGGTTGAATCTGTGAGTGTGCAACCCAAGGCGCATTGTATATAATTCTCCAGCTATATATATTTTTCTCCATCTTAAGTTCCCCATCTACTCATCTACTTACAAAGATTCTATTTCTTTTGATCTTCCCCCCCCCCCAAAAAAAAACCAAATGAGCTAAATATACCTTGAGGTTTTTCTTAGAAAAAAGAAAAAGCACATCATGGCACAATAATCTCTTAGAAATACTAGTCCAGAAAGAAGATCTACAGATCTACAGAAGTTGTATTTAAACTCCAATCTGGAACAAAGTTGAATCTTATACTTAAAGTTTTCCTAAAGCAAAAAAAAAAAAAAAAAAAAAAAAGACGTGAAAATTTTGCTTCAGAATTCAGAATTTTGATAGGGTCTTTTTGTCTTTGATTACAAGATCTGTACCAGATAGTTGAATTTATTATTATTACCTCAGATAGGAAAACTATTTAAATAAAATAAGGAGGGGGATACTAGGAGAAGATTAATATAACCCAGCCATGCCCAATTTTTAAAAATAACCTTCATAGCAGAAGAAAAGTAATAAATACATGCAAACATGCTCCAAAGATTTACTGAAACTCAGTGATACTTATCACAAGCCTAAAACCAGAATATGCACTCCCTTGTGGGAACACTCAGATAAAAACAGAAGACAGTTTTAAATATTGTATTAATATGGATAAATTTAAGACTGATTCTTGTATTAGTTTCCTGTTGCTGCTGTAACAATGACCACAATCTTAATGGTTTATAAAAACACACATTTAGTGTCAAAAAGTTTGGGAGATCAGGAGTCCAAAATCAGTCTCAATGGGCTACAGTCAAGGTGTCAGCAGGGCTGTTTCCTTTCAGAGACTCTTAGGGTGGATCCATTTCCTTGCCTTTTTCAGCAACTAGATCCACTTGCATTCCTTGGCTTATAATTACTTCCTCTGTCTTTAAAGTGCATCACTCCAACCTTTGCTTCCATCATCACTTCTCTTCCCTGTGACTGTGAAACTCTTGTTTCCCTCTTACAAGAACTCTTGTGGATTTTATTAAAAGCACCAAGATAGTCCACAGTGATCTTCCCTTGTCAAGGTCCTTAACTTAATTACATTTGCAAAATCTCTTTTGTTATGTAAGATAACACATTTGTAGATTCTGGAGATTAAGATGTGTACATCTTTGGGCGAGACTATTCTGTCTACTGAAATTCTGTACGTTTATTTTCTACTCAGTCTGAAAAATTGACTCAAAGCTTCTATGTAAAGCAATAATTGTATTATCTTTGCCATGATCTGTTAGGTGGAAAAGAGTCTTTCTAAGAATAGATTACAAATAATTCAAAATTATTCAAGACCAACACTGAAAGAATCATAAGAGGGTTTCCAATATTAACATATTTTTTAGGCGATTAGCAGGAAATTTTTCAGAAATAGCAATGCTTCTAAATGTTTGACTCCACTGAGATCTTGAAACCAATCCCATGGATTATGGAAACCAAGAATGCCCTCAAATGAACTCAAAATATGCCTTCAACAACTTATTTTCATGTGCATGAAAATTTAAGCCATGTCCTATGGGTGTCATCTCAGCAGTATTTCATATATCAAGGAGCTATTGTCTACCCCTTGATCCCATAGCCAGAACTTACCCTTGCCTCCAACAACTGTAGTCTCAGCTAAATCAATCGAAGCATCTTCAGGTTTCAAACTGGGAATACCTTTAAGTCTGATGTTACCAAATGAAGTGCAATCCCTATTGTCAATGGACAGTCACTAATATCTTCCTAACAATAAGTTAACTGATCACTATTATATGTTTTTCTCATATTTCTATCCACCAGTGTAACACTCTCATTCCAGGAACACTACTATACTTACCTAATGAGGAAAAAACTCACAATAATATTAAGAATAGATCTTTTGGGTATGTCATTAAGTAAATCCTGACTTAGTCTCATTTCCTGATGGGCTCATCTTACAAATGATGGACAGTTTTAGTCTGGTTTAGCAATAACCAATCCAGACTTCTTTGAATCTAATCTAGTATAAATCCAAATTGACGCAAGTGACCAAATTTGTGGCCTTCCCTGGGTCATGACAAATCGCTAAAAATGCAAGGCTAAAATAAATGTGGTATTCATTATGCTTTTGATGTAGTTCATGATTTTGGAATGCTTTAGAAACAAAATTGTTAGTTAACCTCCTCAAGTTCTGTGTTAAAAATACAGACAACAAAATATATAAATCACTTAATGTCTTGATGATACTCACAAAAATTTTGCATACACAAAAATAATGGCTCTGGCCCACTAAAAAAGAGGCAACATAGGAGTTGGAGAAAATGCTTTAGCAAATCATTAGGTTAAATAAATTGTTGTGCCTAAAGTTTTTGCAAAGACACATTCATGGAGATAGTTACAATTTCACCATAGATGTGCAGTCTCTGGTTCCTGAGTCTGAAGAAAAGAGGTGGAAAAACCAAGTTGTCAGATCAAGAGGAAATAATCTGGCAAAGCTAGGTGACAGTGCACTGGGACCGGATGACCTCAAGTAAGGCTAACATACTCCATGAGGCAAGCTTTTAAAATCGAAATCGAACACTGGTGGGTTTCTAAAATAGCAATTCATGACTCACCTGCAACCTACATGATACTGGAAAAGCTGTAAAAGTGGCACATGGATGGAAAGTACATCCTAAGGGAAGATTTGAGCATCTCTAAATGAATTTAATACTATTATCTCTCACTAGGAGTTATGAAAATGCATCAATGAATATACATTTATTTTCCTTATACGTAGACACAATTGTCTATTTAAAAAGCCACAACACTCACAGTGCCTTTAAAAAAAACTATAAAAATGGTTAGACCATTCTAGTTTACTTATTCAGTATTGAAAAAATACATTTTTCCAGGCAAGTTAGGTGTAAGTGACATAAGGCATTTCCCCTTACACAGGAATCTGACGATTGATTATGCCCAAGAATATAGAAAAGAGGAAGGAATGAAGTATTAAAACATAAGTAAGTTGAACTACTGAACAACCTTGAAATCTCATGTTTGAAAGTACTTTCCTTACCTGTCATGGACCTGCATTCTTACCTCTAATGAAGTCATAACTTGCCTCTCTCAGAACCGGTATCTGTACTCATAACTGATTTCAATCTTGTACATTTTTATCTATCTAAAGTATTGTGGAAAACATATGAAGTATAATCAGTCCTATCATTCTTATAATCATGAATAGGTACAGGTTACCTTTACTCTCCAACTATCTAATCATCCCCTGCATGACTGATGTATCCTTGATCAAAGATGGGTTGTTCTTGATCTTCAACATAAATTACTTCATGGGATCTCTTAATTAACAGTTAAACAACATTTATTTTTAGATGTACTCTTAGCAAGTGAAATGACATCAGCCATCTTCAAACAACAAGAATTAATAAGATACCATCATTAAGTATCTTGATTAGAAAACCTCCAGAAGCAGTTATCACATGAAAGTTCCAACAACCATGGAAAAGCAAATGGCTTAATAAAGTAAATAACTTTCTTTAAGGACATCAGAAAATGATTTTTCTCTGGATACCTGGAAACAGTGGTTGTCCCTTTCTCTATTTCATACATTTGTTATTTATACTCCTGATTGTACTTTTCCTCTTTACTGATTTACTGAAGAAAAGACTATATATTGTTACTAAAAATTTCCCATTAGTTTTTATCTAAATTTTTTTTCTCTTAGGATCCCATCTAGGACACGACGTTGCAATAAGTTGTAATGTCTCCTTAGGCCTCTCTTGACTGTGACAGTTTCTCCAACTTTCATTGTATTTTGATAACCTGGATGGTTTTGAGTAGTACTCATCAGTTACTTGTTAATGTCCCTCATTTGGGATTTGTCTAATTTTTTTCATCATTAAACTGGGGTTGAGTTTTGGGGGAATAAGCTCACAGAGGTAAAATGTTATTCTCATCACATCCTATCCAAGGTATATATTACCAACCTGATTTATCACTGTTGATGTTCATATTGATTACCTGGCTAAGGCGGTGTTTGTCAGGTTTTAAAGTTGCCATGTTTCCCCCTACCCATACTGTAAACTTTGGAAGGAAATTACTCTGTTCAGCCCACACTTAAAGAGTGGGAGTTATGCTCCATTTCTTGAGGGCAGAGTATCTACTCAAATTATTTGGAATTCTACTGAATGTGAGAGTTGTTTATTCTCTGTCATGTATTTATTTATTTACTTATTTATAAAAAGTGTGTATCAGTATGGATCCATAGATGTTAATTTTAAAATTGGGTTATGAACCAACGTCACTTTATTTATTTTGTTGTTCAAATCATTCCAACTTTGGCCACTGGATCCTCTTGCAGTTGGATCCTGAAAACCATTGCAAGGTCTTTGTTGTTGTTGTTTTTAAGTACTTCATGACTTTCTGATGCTACTAGTTGCTTCAGGCTAATCTTGTGTATTTTCTGCTCCAGTCCTGGAATCAGCTATTTCCCCAAGGAGATTTGGTTCCTTTTATTGGCAGATGGTATCAGAAACCAGAATCTGGCTGCAAGTATGCTCACTTGGTTGTCAGTGCTTCTAGAACCTCTCTTGCTAACAGAGCAGAGGGATATATGTGTGTATACCAACCTCTGTATATTCACATATCTATAAACATTTGTGTCTATGTTAAAATAAAAATGAGTTCACACTGATGTTTCCAACTCTAATTAAGTATCATATGACTCCTTGTAGTCTTCCTTCCTTGCTTGTCTGTAACATCCCACACTAAGAGTAGGACTATTGGTTGCTAGCATCTGACATCCATTTACTTAATTATTCAATTCCAGTGTGCAAATATAGCTATACTGGAATTTTTAATCCATACCCCTTGTAGGATACAACTCTGTCAATGAGTGTCCAGTGCTTATGTAAAGAATTTACCTTTAGTTTTATAGAGTCCTCTCAACTCGAAAGTTACTTAGGTCAACAACTTTTCCCTCACCCTCTTCAGTGAGACTGTTTCAAACATTCATAATGAGTTAAAGTCTTTTGTTACTGTCTGCTTGCCGTCCTGAGATCCTATGGCCTTTTAAATGGTTATTCAAAATTTGCCTACTGTCAGTATTTTGTATTGTCTTAAAAAAACTTAACTATTCTATTCGGTATAAAATGGCTTCTCATTGTGAATTTATTTGTATTTCCATGATGACTAATGATGTTAAAAATCTTTTCAAATGTTTATTAGCCATGCTTGTTAACTTCTTTAATGAATGGTTTATTTAAGCCTTTTACCATTTTCTTCATTGGGTTGTTTGTCTGCTTTTTATTGAGGTGAAAGAATTGTTTTATAATCTGTGCATGCAAATGCTTTGTCTCACACACACATATATGAGATATATAGATATATATCTAGATATATTAGTGATATATATTAGATGATATATATATATACATAATATTTTAGCCAGTTTGTGTTATTTTCTTTTAAAGAGCTGATGTTTGTTTTTTAAATGATGTCCAAATTATTATTTCTTTATGATTACTAGCTCTTGTGCTCCATATAAAATCTTTGCTTACCCTGAGATTGCAAACATTTTCCCTAAATTTTCTTCTAACAGTTTTATAGTTTTAGTTTTATCCTTACTTCTATGATAAATTCCACACTAAGTTTTGTATATGCTATGAGGTGCAGAATTAACATTATTGAAATACTCATACTACTCCAAGTGATCTATATATTAAATGCAATTTCTATCAAAATTCCAAATGCATTTTTCACACACACACACAAAAAATCCTAAAATTTGTATGGAATCACAAAAGATCCCGAATACCTAAGGTAATCTTGGGCAAGAAGAATAAAGCTAGAGGTATCACACTTCCTAGTTACAAATTATCTTACAAAGCTATAGTGAAGTAAAGTATGGTACTGGCATAAAAACAGAAACATAGATCAATGGAACAAAATAGACCAAAAATGAACACACACACCTCCAATCAACTACTTTTTGATGAAGGCACCAAGAATACACAATAGGGAAAGGATAATCTCTTCAATAGATGGTGTTGGGAAAACTGGATCCGCAATAAAAGAATGAAATTGGACCCTTACATTACATCATTATTTTATGCACACAAATTAACTCAAAATGTATTAAAGACTTAAACGTAAGACCTGAAACCATAAAACACCTAGAGGAAAGCATAGGGAAAAAGCTCCTTGAAAGTGATCTTGGCAATGAGGAAAAAACTCCTCGAAACTGATCTTGGCAATGATTTTTTTGGATATGACACAAAAAGCACAGACAACAAAAGCAAAAATATACAAATGAAACTACATTAAACTAAAAAGCTTCTGTACCACAAAGAAAACCATCAACAGAATGAAAATACAACATACAGAATGGAAGAAAATATTTGCAAACTATATTTCTGATGAGTTTGTATTCAAAATATATAAAGAACTTTTATAAGTAATCATATTACAATTGAAAATAGTTAACTACATATATGCCACAAGGATAAAGACTTTCAAATATACCTAAATCTGTATAAGCCTAAATAGATGCCTATATATTGAGGAGCACAGAATGAAAAATGATGCTTTTTTAGTATGAATATAATGTGTTTGATATACTTAATTCTCTAAAGAGTTATTTCAGTAGGAAAAGACATTTTCTTTTTTTTTATTTGGCACAGTGAACAACAGAAAATCATTTTTTGGTGGGTGCTACAGAGTCTGTTGCATTTCAAAGACAGAAATTCTATGCTCTCGTTTGTGTGTTTTTACACCACTATGATTCTTCAAACTGCTTAGAAATGTTTTAAAAATAAACCATTAGTTATTGGTATGAAGAAACACTTGTTTTCCTTTTTTCTAATTCATAACCAGCTTCTATCACACAATTGATTTTTGTGGAAGAAGTTTACTGCTGAGTAAGCCAACTTTGGTATAATGGAACAGTTTGAACACTGTTCTCCATTTCAATCCACTTTGCAATACATATATTTCCCACTGCTAGGGAAATTCTAGTTTTTACATTCATTTTTTTAAGCAAGAAAAGGGTTGTGACATTTAAAACATTCTAGATGTAAATCTAAATAATTACTTTAAGTTGAATAATAAATTGAAGTGAAACCACATTTTCTGCAGCATTGACTAATCATATGGAGTGATGTGATATACAAATAATTTGTAAATCACTCTATTAAAAGCTTGTTTCTTAACAAATTTCTCCCTGATTCCAGAAAAGCTTGTAAAAAAAAAACACAACTCAGTATAACATCCTTTGCATTTGGCACAATGAATTGGAAAAAATGATTTGACATAATTATATTCTTAGGTAATTAATCTTTTTAATTATCCTTATTGTTTAGAGCAATTGCATAGAACATCATATGAGGAAATAATATTTGAGGTTTAAGCAAATTTTAAAATATCAGTATCATAGAAAATTGATCCATAATGTGTGTAACAGTATTTATAAGTTGAATTGTTAATAGGGCATATTTAAGTATTTTCTCTATACAGTGAAATAGGAAGACAATCATGAACAACCACAGTAGATGTAAGCAAAACTAGACTTTGCAAAGTTAAGATTTTTAAAAAGCGTATGTCACGAACATGGGCAAATGCAAATATATTGTAAATAGTTATATTCATTTATTGTAAATAAAACATAAACCTTAATTTAAATAATTAATTTTATATGATTGTAGATATATACACTCTATAGTAGATGTAAGCAAAACTAGACTTTGCAAAGTTAAGATTTTTAAAAAGCGTATGTCACGAACATGGGCAAATGCAAATATATTGTAAATAGTTATATTCATTTATTGTAAATAAAACATAAACCTTAATTTAAATAATTAATTTTATATGATTGTAGATATATACACCCTATATATATATATTTATACACACACACACACATTTCTGTTAAGGTCAGGGAGCAAAAACTGAGTAAAAAGATGAAAGGTATATCAATAAACAAACAACCCAATCAAAAAATGGACAGAAGATCTCAAGAGACATTTCTCCAAATAAGACATACAGATGGCCCAAAAGCACGTGAAACGATGCTCAACATCACTAATTATTAGAGAAATGCAAATCAAAACTACAATGAGGTACCACCTCACACAGGTCAGAATGTCCATCATCAAAAAATCTACAAACAATAATTGCTGGAGAGGGTGTGGAGAAAAGGG
The DNA here is from genome assembly GCF_002837175.3 of Physeter macrocephalus. Lineage (NCBI taxonomy): Eukaryota > Metazoa > Chordata > Mammalia > Artiodactyla > Physeteridae > Physeter > Physeter macrocephalus. The sequence continues at coordinate 12,778,589 of NC_041217.1, read as the reverse complement.
AACTCTCCTCCACTGTTGGTGGGAATGTAAATTGGTATAGTCACTGTGGAAAATAGTATGGAGGTTCCTTAAAAACTAAAAATAGAGCTACCATATGATCCAGCAATCCCACTCCTGGGCTTATATCTGGAGAAAACCATAATTTGAAAAGATACATGCACGCCAGTGTTCATTGCAGCACTATTTACAATAGCCAGGACATGGAAACAACCTAAATGTCCATTAACAGAGGAATGGATAAAGAAGATGTGTTACCTATATACAATGGAATATTACTCAGCCATAAAAAAAGAACAAAATAATGCCATTTGCAGAAACATGGATGGAATTAGAGATGATCATACTAAGTGAAGTAAGTTGGACAGAGAAAGAAAAATATCATATGATATTGCTTATTTGTGGTCTAAAACTTATCTGCAAAACAGAAAGAGAGTTACAGATGTAGAAAACAACTGTATGGTTACCAGGGGGTAAGGGGGGGTAAATTGGGAGACTGGAATTGACATATATACACTACTATATATAAAATAGATGACTAATAAGAACCTACTGTATAGCACAGGGAACTCTATTCAATACTCCATAATGGCCTATATGGGAAAAGAATCTAAAAAAGAGTGGATATATGTGTATGTATAACTGATTCACTTTGCTATACACCTGAAACTATCACAATATGGTAAATAAACTATACTCTAATTTAAAAAATGAAAAAAAAAGGTAATGGCAGTTCTTCATTAAGCTGTTTGTTTTTTAAATATTAATACATTTATCTAATTTTTGAACTCCCTATCTTCCTGTTTTTATTATCCCAATTGCAAGCATACTTCTCTTTATTTTTAATATACATTATAATGTCAAGCCTATTTTATAATATATATGTCAAGTTGAGTTTTTTTAATTTATTCTATTTTATATCATTTTAGGCCTTTTTCATATACAATTATTCCCCTTAATTTACCATCATGTTAAATCTTCTCCTAATCATATATTTCAAATTATGTCAGTAAAATTCTCAAAATTTTAGGTGTCCTTTTGCAGGTGTCATTGTCTTATCAAGATGTGACACACCATTTCAAATTTGCTTCACAGTGAATATAAATAGAAAATTTGTTGCATTAAGATACACGATTCACAACCACATTCTAGATCAATTATGTTTCTTGGTTAAATTCAATAGTTAGTGTCTCTGAAAGTGGATATTATTAGCAATATATCAAGGAAGTATAACTAGATGAGGATTTGGAGTTTTAGTTTTAGGATTAGGCAAGACTTTCCTAATGTGTAAGAAACAGTAAATAGTACAGGTAAGTTTGTAATGATACAATCTGGTCATTTCACTTCTACTGTGATGAATGGCCTACATATCTCATTCATGTCCTTTTGCTACTTTCACAAGTTATGAAGTCCTGGGAGAGAGTCTGCTTGGTCAAGCAAGTATGGGTCAATACAGCTCACCTGTACTGGGGATGCTGGAGAGAGGAAAAATGGATCCTGTAAGGCAGAGCTATTTTCCTACCAATACTGTACACAATAGAGCAGAGAACATCCCCCAAAAGGAAACTGGCAAATGCATAATACACAACCTAAATATGCCACAGTTAGAAATTCAAATAGTTGAATAAAATTCAATCACATTTGCAAATATTCAGAGTTTTTAGAAAACTGAATAAATATCTTTAAGAGGTGTCAATAGATATTATTCAAGGCAGTGCATGTGTAAACATTAAATTTGAGTTCAGATATGACTCAAGTGGATAGTTTTCATCAATAAAATGGAAGAAAGGAATAACTGAATATTTGGAAGAGAAGTAAAGTTACAATATTCTTGGTAGGTTAATTCTGGAGCCATCTCTACAACCGCAGCCAGATTAGCTGTATCAAAGCATTGTCTGAATTTGAATTTGAATTTCATATTACAAGAGGATGAACCGCATGACTAGAATTACTAGGTCCCTACTGAGTGGTGCTGTCATGTAGACAAGTAGCAAAAAGAAAAGATTATTCTGCCCTATCCAATTTTGATGTGCTCGAATAGGTCTGGTCTTCGTTATACAGATAAGATTGGGACTTGATAGACTCAGCCAAGTAGAGAGTTGAAATGTTATCCTGAAAATTTCTACTGAAATAGAATACTAAATTAGATTAGGAACCAAAACCTAATTTAGAACTGAAAAAATAGCATTGGAAATCTATTTTGTTCATGTTTATCAGATAATTATAGAACATTTCTTTCACTTAAGGCTACACTCATTTTTTTCTTGGGACTCAATTTAATGGCAACAGTATGGTGGCAAAAATGCAATTAGGTTTTTGATGAAGCATCTTAGTGTGCACTGGTTTACAAGCACTTACTGTTCATTGTGTGGAGAGCAATGCATTAGGTCCTTGGAGAGGGTGTTCCAGCAAGGGAAGAGGCAAAAAAATAAAAATAGATGTAGTAACAGTTTCATTATAATTAAAGATTAGATATTAGATTGTTTCCAGCCAGAAGTATTAGTTTGCTCACATCCACTTTTATTTCACTGTCACCTAAAAGTTTATTTGATAGAATATTTATGAATGACACCACAAAAAGAAATTTTTTGGATTATATTATCTACTGATAACAGTGTATATATTCTCTTTTTTGGAACACTTACTATGTTAAAACACACTGCTAAATGATTTGTGTTAAGAAGTGTGAGGTAAGGGAAATGTAAAAGTTAGGGTGCTGCCTTCCAGAATCGAAATGTATTATAGATAAATGGTGCCGATTTGGAAATCAAGTGAAAACTTGTAATTCTATTACCTACTGTAGAGGCTCATTTAAAAATCAGCACAATAAAAAGACAGAAACAATTCTGAAAAACAATGATGAACGAATATGTATAATCAGTATTTAAAAAAATATTTTTAGGAAATATGAGCTTTCCAGTCCCACTTAAAAAAAAAAGAACCAGAAAAAGAAAAGATAAACTTTAATGGGAGTATGTATGCTTATTAATTCAGTCAACAAATATTCAACAAATGTATTTGGTCATATATAATTTTCTTCCAAACTGTTGCTAGTGTGATGGGTAAATGCAAGGTGAATAAAAGTGGCTTCGAATGCTCCACATAGAAGAAAATACTCAGGTTTATCTCTCTCTGTGTGTAACTTACAAAAAAAATTTAAGGATGTTGTACATTGTGTAATAGTTATGTTTATTTTTCATTGCCTTCTAAGAACCTACTGTAAAGGAATTTTTAATAAGCAAAAAAAAAGATTACTTGGTGTCACTAATGAAAAACTGCACTTTTTTTAGAGCAGAACATTCTGATGTTATTGGAGTCTATCTTTTTAGGACATTTTTAAGTTCAGTTGGTAAATGAGAAGTACTCTCTCAGTTTTGTTTTGTTTGGTTTGTTTAAGAACTCTTCTGCATTATAAATTGAATCCTAACTGGCATATTTTTAATCCAACTATTTCTGCATTTTTAGCTCTTGGTTTTGGATTTCTCTGGGTTTTCATAGATATTAAACTAAGAAGATATTAAACAAGCTTCAGCAAGACCTACTAGCTCTGTTGACTTCAATAATTGCTTCACTTCACCCCCTAATAGTTAAATTACCTGAAAACTGTTGTAATGTATGCCTGCTTTTTTTTTTCAAATTAGCATGCATTTTTAATTTGTCACACATGATTTTATTTGTTTTATATTTTACTTTTTTCTCATGATCAGATGGTCACTTTGCAGGTTTTCATATACTGTTTCCAAAGAATGTCAGAACACCTGTTATCATGTATACTAGTTGTCTATTGCTGTGTAAAAATTACCTCAAAAGTTAGTGGCCTGGGCTTCCCTGGTGGTGCAGTGGTTGAGAATCCGCCTGCCGATGCAGAGGACACGGGTTCGTGCCCCGGTCCGGGAAGATCCCACGTGCCGCGGAGCGGCTGGGCCCGTGAGCCATGGCCGCTGAGCCTGCGCGTCCGGAGCCTGTGCTCCGCAACGGGAGAGGCCACAAC
>NC_041217.1:12758988-12774524 GCF_002837175.3 Physeter macrocephalus | reverse complement strand
CAGTGAGAGGCCCGCGTACCACAAAAAAAAAAAAAAAAAAAAAAAAAAGGTTAGTGGCTTAAAACAAGGTGCCTTTATTATCTCATAATTTCTGTGGGTCAGGTGACAGCTGGGTGTCTCTGGTTCGGGGCTCACACCAGGCTGCAGACTCGAACAAGGAAGGATCCAGTTTCACTGAAGTGGCAGTTGACAGACCTCAGGTCAATTCTTGCTTTTTGATGAAATTCAGCTCTTTGCCATCCTTGTTTTTCTATAATTGTATAATGCTACCCACAACATGGCAGTTTGCTTCCCCCAGAGTGAGGGGAGGGAGAGAGGGATAAAGAGAAAGGGAAAGAGGAAGGGTGGAAGGTGGGTGAAGCAAAAGGAAAGCAGTAGTCCTTTAAAATTTAATTTAAAATGACATTTCATTACTTTTGCCATATTCTCTTGATTAGAAGCAAGTAACCAGGTCCAGTCCACAATCAAGAAGAGACAATCACACAAGCTCATGAATAACAGGAGGCGGGGCCATTGTGAGCGATTTTACAGGTTGTCCATCACAACATGATAACAACAACAAATGTGTACTTTTTAAAGAATTACGTGAACCAATATTGTACACATAGATGAATTTTAAGCATCAACATCTTATACATAGATCTACTGGCCAACAACAGGAATAGCTTAACACACAATAAAGAAAATAAGTAATGTGAAGTTAAGAAATCTTCAGGTGCCAGGCTCTTCCCTGTGAAGAGTGTCTGTTATTATTGATGAGAAATAGGTTGGGTTTTAGGTCTTAGCCATTAGCTGATTTTTTTTTTTTTTTTTTGCCAAAATTTTACCTCCATCTCAAGAAAGAGGTTGTTTATTATCTAGAATCTTGATGATTAAGAAAAATGGTGAGAAATGTTCTAAATCTAAAAATGTTGGTTGGACAAAGTGTAGTTAATACCAAGAACAATGGGTTAATTTACCAGACTGGTGACAGAATTCTGCTTCATAATCCTAATACATGAACTTTCCTAACCACTCAGATCACAGATTTGCCAAATTCTGAGACATGAATATTTTAGAATTAGTCTCTTGCACTTTCTCTAAGACAAGCAGTCTAAATGCTCTGGCATTTAAATGTCTTTATTATTGAATTTAATGTGTCATGATATTATTTTCTCTATGTATTTCATCTTTGAAGATTTACAGAATATAGTTTAAAAAGTTATAGGTAGGAGAATGGACACATCAATGCATGGTTTGTAGGAATGTAGGTGAATGTCTGTGTACTGACTTGAAATGGTTTCCCAGATATATATTTTTTCACAGAAGATAACTAAGGTGCAGAACTTTTTAAGTATTTTATAATTTCATGTATACAAATACTTATATATGTAAATATTTGTATATGTATAAATCTAAAAATAATATGGAAGTATTGGGTTGGCCAAAAAGTTCGGTCGGGTTTTTCCATAAGATGTTACAAAAAAACCCAAACGAACTTTTTGGCCAGCCCAATAGTTGCCTTGTAGACAAGGGCATCAAGTTTCAAGGAGAGGTTTAGTTTTCACTGACTATTCTTTCATAATTTTTATTTTTATCACTCTCTTGTATTAAAAAAATCAAAGTAAAACAGTAATAAAATAAATCTAAATAAATTAATAGGTGATTACATGATTATTGTAGAAAAAATATGTTAACTATATTACTTGGTAAAATTTACAATTTTTATTAAACGTTGACAATTATGATAACATCTGTTAAAGAAATTGGTCAATTATTTTATAAATTTAAGAGACAATTTTTTTCTGCATGCATTTACTATAATAACACACCAATTCATGCTTACACTGAAAATATTTTTATTAAACTACTTGGTGACTAATAAAAATATTTTCATTTTTGCACGCATTCACAAAAAGTAACCACTTGAAAATATTCCTTGTCTAATATGCAAATCTACATAAGTGAAGATTTGCTTCTTTTTTATTAACATTCATGTAAATATTATATATTTTGCTTATAGCTCTTTTAATATATCCTCTGACATTTAACAGAAATATTTCTTTACAAAGAATTCTTGAGCATTACATTTCACGGTCTCATACATAATGTCATTAGGAAATATAATTCATTCTTTATACCCTATAGACAGAACTGAGAGATTTCTACCTTTCTTGGCTACATAGTAACGGATTTTTCTCTTAAAAATGTAGAAAAACATAACCATGGGATGTCTCTTTAAGGATTTATATTTAAATTATAATTTAATATCCTCAATTCAGTGAGGTTTGCTTCTAATATTTTAGATTATGGCTTTGTTATTTAAAATTGTAATCTTTTGCTATTCATATGCAATTTTATTAAAGATAACTATTTTTCACTTAACAGAACTAAGATAGCCCATTCTAGGAAGATTTAGATCAAATCCATTTTATTTTGTGCAGTGAATTTCTTTAATCTGTCTCTCATGCTGAGTGGTAGATGGCATTCATGGCCCCATTTCTTCAACACCTTGCTATGCTTTTTCAGTGTCTCCCCATTCTGATATTTGAGTAATGTGATTTGATTTGATTTGGCCTACAGAATAAGATGGAAATGACAGCTTGTCTGTCCTGTGCCCGGGCCCAAAATGGCATTGTTTCTGTTTCCCTTTTCATTGTTTGGTCACCTCCAAGAGAAGCGCATGCCCAGACTAGCCAGGTGGTCTTAGGAGGAAGGTGAGAGAAGCAGCATGGCCTCAGCTAAGCTCCCTCATCCCAGCCTCAGCTCAAGCAAGCATGTCTGTGATCAGCAGGGCACCCCCGACAAAATCCTCAAGTACATGAAAATAAATGCTTATTGTCGTACACTACTGAGTATTGAGGGCTTCTTTTCTAAAACAGACTTTAATTTTTAGAGCTGTTTTAGGGTCTTAGCAAAATTGAGTAGAAAGCACAGAGAGTTCCCGTGTGTCCCCAGCTCCCACATATGCAGCCTCTCTCTCCACTGTCAACATCCTGCAGCACCAAGTGGTGTATGTGTTATTATCGATGAACCTACATGGACACCTCATTATTACCCAAAGTCCATAGTTTTCATCAGGGTTTACTTTTGGTTTTGTATATTGTATGGGTTTTGATAAATGTAAAATGACAAAAGAGAAATTTTTAGTTAATTTTTATAAAAAATGTAAGGCCTGTGTCTGGGTTAATTGTTCTATATGCAGATATCTAGTAATTCCAGCCCCATTTGTTGAAGAGACTATTGTTTATATGTTGACAATAAAAAAATTCTCAGAATAAATATTTGGAGAAAATTATTTTTTAATTAGTGAGTTTTTAAAATATGAATCCTACTTCTTTTGAACCTAGTAGAGATTAAAAATTGAATAGGATGAAATAAATAAATATCAAAGAAATTATGCAGGAAATTAATAGCAATAAAAATATTCACCTAAGAGGATATTTCTAAAAGAAATCATCAATCTTTTGAGCAAGTGTGTCAAGGTAGATGTTGAGTATTTGTAAAGTTTTTCTTGTTTGTTTTTTTTTAAACTGACATGATAGGAGATCTTGACTCAAAGAGTTAGTTTCAATGAAGTTATGTGTGGAATAGTTACCAAGACACTGAAAATAAGCTACACAAGTCACTCAGATGTTTTTTCTGCCACCATCATTTCTAAGACTTCTACCTTAATCCAAAAAATATAATGAACTAACATTGGCGTCATAGGAGGACACTGGGAGAAGCCAAGGGCCACACTGTAGGTTTACTCAGTTTACTCAGTCTATGGACTCACCTAAGTGATGAAGAACTAAGGCCTGCCAATAGCCACACACATGAGCTTGGAAGTGTATTATTCAGTCCCAGTGAAGGTTCATATAAAGCCAGCCCCAGCTGAAAGCTTAACAGCAACCTGCTGAGAGCCCCTGGGCCTGAACCACCCAGATAAATTGCTCCTGGATTCCTGGCGCACCAAAATCTGTGAGACAAAAATGTTCATTTTTTAAGCTGATAAATGTTGTGTTGATTTGTTATTTAACAGTGGTAATGAATATGCTGATAATTAGAAACTTAGTTCAAATCTTCTTTTTATTTTATTGTTAATCTATCATTTACTTGACACACTTGTTCAAAATGTACAGAATTATAATGCAAAAGCATGGACTATTATTTTTGATTCCCAAATTAATTGATCAAACGCTACATATTTTCAATATTTGTTTAAGAAAAAAGAGCATGCTTGTTTCTATCTTATATGTGATTTTCCACCTGATGTATAAACATCAGTGGAGAGGACCTTTTGCAAACCCTCTCAAAAGCAAATGAGGAAAATATACCTGAAAAACACCAGACAAATATGGCAATTATTGAATAAATAAGTAGATATCGAAACATTGATTTCATTATTATATTCCAAACATCACAATGATATCTTATATTGAACAGGCATTTTCTTTTGCTCTGAAACGCTTCACTTTATATAACGGAGAAGTTTTTGTTTCAGAAACACTGATTATTCCATTGTGAGCTGTAGTATTTTCAAAAGATAAAAGATGAGAAAAAAATCTTTAAAGAAATGAGATTTAAATGTAGATGGCACCATATAAGAATCCCATGCCGTAAAATACACAGGATAAAAAGGGTGAAATTGCTGTTCGTAGGAATAAAATAGTAGCATTTTATGGGTTGGGAAAGTTTTATGATACTACCTAATGATTTTCTTTGCTTGGCCAGTGTACGAACGCTTTGGCTTCCATAGTTTTCCATGTCTAAATTGCTAGTCTCCTTGTTTACGTGGCGTTCCTCCAGTTATTTTATGAACCTTAGGCTTATTAGATTTCATTGTTGAAAATGCAGTTTCCTCAGATTTAAGGTGGGCTGCATCACCTCAGTGTGGATCATTTCTTTCATGCTGTGCTTCTATTTAATGACTGGGTCCATGCATCACCAAATACAACGGTGAGTTGGCAACTACATATTTTGTCTATTTCATTTATGGCTCAAGAAGGAATCCTGAATGTTTGACTCCACCACAACCAGTTACTTAAAGAGAAGGAACTGAAAGCCTGGGAATTTAAAGAGTTTCTCCAAGATCTCTTTGCTCTCTGTTAAATGTGGCTTGCTTTACTCCAAGACACACTGGATAAATTCACAGCTAAAATTAATATAGGTAAGACCCCCCCCCAAATTATCTACATCAACTATATTAAACAAAAAAATGTGTAAACATGTAAAAATTGTATCTTTAAAAATCCCCAAATTAATTGACATGGGAAGACAGTGTAGAAAAAATTACTTAAAAATCTTAATTCTTAGATCTAAAAACAGAGCCCCAGAGGTATTAAGTGAGTGATCTGGCATCACACAGCTGGTGGAAATTCTGGAATTATAATCTTAATACATTCATGTAAGTTTAGGCATAACAGGACTTTTTAATTCAATGTCTTGAATTTCTAAATTTTTCTAGTAGCCACTCTGTCATAATTATATATCTAAGTATAAAGTGAAAATAAATAACCTATTATTCCATTACAAATCTATTTTTTTCAGAAAGAAAAAAGAAGATAACCTATATTTTGATTATAATAAGAAATGTTAAACATTCTTTATAAGGCTCTTTTTCAAACAAAAAAATTGGGAAAGGTACCAATGAATTCTAATAAAGTAAATATTAACTTTAAAAATATTTTCAATGATATATGTTATTAACTTAAAAAATTTGTTCTGTGGTCTGTGTTTGCAGGGTATGAAGCAGTTAGTGCATTTTAGAATAAGTTATTTGTGATTTTAACATGGCAAGAAAAGTACTATTAGCAATTTCCACAAGATGTAAAGGAGATGATCTTGATATGATTATATAGAAAATTGCTCAACATGTCTTGTGCTGTAAGCAGAAAAGCACTGTGCGAGTAATCATTTAAGACCTCAAGATGAGATCCGAGGACACAAAAGACATATAAACATACCCTCAGTTCCTGCCAAAGATGGGACTTGATGTGATCCAAATAATGACGCAGAAGTAACATGGTGTAACAAGGACAGACATTAATTGAAATAAGCAACAATGGTGAGAGAGATGGAAGGAACATAAGTGTGAGTTCTGATTCATTTTCAGTTTGTAGATGGGCCAAATCTTTTCAAGTTTATGATTTATTAAACATTTGAGGGATCAGAGGACTCAGAAACAGTATTATTTCTAAGTGTCAACACTGGCTGCATTTTTAATGTTTATTTTCAATGATACTCTTTCATTTCTCACTCTTTTGTCTCTTTTTATTCTCTTTGATTTTCATTCTTCTTCCCTCCCTATCTCCCTTCCTTCCTTCCTTTCTTCCTCCCTCCTTCCCTCCCTTCCCTTCTTCCTTCCTTCCTTCCATGTATAACTGCCATCATTTCTTTTTTTTCTTCTTATCCTTCTTTCTTTCGTACACCCCTATTTGAGAAGATTCAGTAATTTTTACCAATGTAAAAGTGTCTGCCCAACTAATGCCCAGTTCTCATACACTGACACCATTCAACAATGGATATTTCTCAAATTCTCAGCATGCTTATTTATTGGTATTCATCTTAGGGTTGCTAGATAAAATATAGCATGACAGTTAATTTTGAATTTTATATACAAAACAAATCAATTTTTAGTAGAAATATATTTCATGTAATATAATTTGGCATTCTTTATTTTTATTTGCTAATCTGGCAACCCTAATTTACTTAATAAGTAAATTAAATGTCATGTGAAATAATAATAATAGTAAAAATCCACAAATCCAGTCATATGCTTTTTGTCCTCATACATCTGAGTTTTCTGGAATAGTGTAAATTAAGAACATGAGCTTTAAATCCAGATAGTTCTGAGTTTGAATCATAATTGTGTGATTCTGATCGAATCACTTCACCTCTCCAGGCTTCTTTTGCTCATTTAAAAAACAACGGTAATAATAGTAAAAGCTTCAGAAACTTGTTACAAAAATTAAATGGTATTATATGTAAAGTAAGTGGCAAAGGTAGTTCTTGTTTGTAAGATGCTTATTTCAAAAATGAAATTAAATGAAATAAAGTGTTTAAAATTCCACCAAGATGGTAGAACACATACCTTCTCTCTCTTAAAAATACACCCATTTATTTCAGATTCACAGGATATAACATAAGACCATTCATTCATTTGTTTATACATGAGGTATGTCTGTCACTTAAAGAGGAAGTGAGGAGGTCATGTACAGAGTTTACAAAATTGCAGGTCAGAACTTGGAGCACTAAGAGATAGTTTGAAAATACACTGTAGCGAAACAGACCAACCTGAGCCAAGATTAAATACATCGTTAAGTACTGAACTGTTAGGCCAAGTGGCAAGTATGACAAAATACAGAAATACTCCTTGTCAAGGACAGTAGAGAACAGTGTATCTACGAAGTATTCATCCAGAACCTCCTGCAAACCAAGATTTTACCCTGGTCAGACTAGGTAAGGTCCCGGTTTCAAGGAATTCACAATACAGTCTTAGAGGAGAGAAACCTGAACAATCATTTTAAAACAATGCAGTAAATATAAAGATAGAAATGGCATTATTCTCAAATTACAAGGGTAACTTCTGGAGAAAGTGATCGCTGACTTTAGACTTTAAAATTAGCAGAAATAAATGGGAGAGAGGAAGATAAAGAAAACATATCAGGACACCATGAGTAAAGGGTCAGTTGCGTTGGTCCATGTTGCTATAAGCAATTAAATACCTCTAATCCTAAAATGTGATGGAGGAGGCATCAAGAGATAAGGAGAGAATCCACTATGTTCAAAGCAAATTAGCAACAATATATGTATTTTTTAAGAACTCATTAACATCTGGATATAAATCATAATTTTGCCATTTGGGGCAATTTTCCAGCCATTGAAGACTCCACGTAGGAAAAGCGAAAAAAGGTGGATAGAATGCATGTAAAACAAGAAGCACTTTATGCTCCAGGGGTGGGAATAGATGATGCCACACGTCAGTGGTGACTCACAGAATCACAGGTTTTAAAGTGTTGAAATTTGCCTGGGATATCCACAGAATATATATGAAACTGACATTCAGATTTAACATCTGAGGGTGAAGGGATGAAGTCTTACAGAACAAGCTAGTTTGGAGAAAATTTAGTAAATTAAGAGATCGTTGAAATCCTGAAAATAGATAAGAATCGTTCCACCTGCTTCTCCCAAGAAAACATGTAAAGGCAAAGGGAAACATTCAATAGATTGAAAAAGAACTTTTAGGGAACTCATACTTTTAAAACTGTGCTAAGCTTTTTCTCTTTCCCTTCTCTCCTTTGCCTGAAACATTCAATCTTTTAAATAGGGAAAAGCATGTAGGCATCTTGGGGAGGAGGGAAGGAGTGGGGAGGAGGAGGGGAGCTGGCGGCCTGAACAGAGTGAGTGAGACCTAGCCTGGCCTGGGGTCCCAGAGCCAGAGCCGTGATGAGTGTGTGTAGAAGGGCGGCTGTCCGGGCGGTGGTGGGGATGTCCTGTTAGGGAGTTTAGATCCAAGCAGGATGAAGAAGGGCATCTCCACGATGGGTGCCCTTGTTCGTTAGGATCTGGGGGATGGCGTGAAGCAGCCCAGCACCGATGTCAGAGTTTAGGTGGGTTGAAGAGAACATTCCTGGAGGGGAGGGTATTGGAGTGACATTTCAGAGAAGATGTGAGTGAGGTGAGACACACACCCACTAGAGGATGTCAGAAGGCAAGGATGTGTGGGGAGGTCGACCACACGAGGGCAGCCTGGCCCTGCTTCTCATGCCCTGCCTGTAGGAAAGGGGGTCGGGGAGCAGAGACTGCCTAGGAGGTGGGTCAGAACCCGAGCGCTGGGAAGGCAGCTAAATGAGGCGGCAGCCAGAGCCTGGCGTCCTGCAGCTGGAGCAAGGCGAGACGTCCGTGGGGAGGAGGAACTGGCTGCGCTGATGGAAGATTAATAATACGTGGATGGTGATTAGAAAAAATAATAAAAATGAAATGTACTAATAATTCAATTTATAAAATAAATAAATGCAAGAATAATGAATACCATTGTATTGAAAATTTGCTAAGAAAGTTGCTAAGCAAGTAAAATTTAAAAATTATCACGAGAAAAAATATTCTTGTGGCTTCGTATGGTGACAGATGGTAACTTATTGTGGTGATCATTGTGCAATGCATACAAATGTCTTTATGATGTACACCTGAAACTAATAGAATGTTGTACGTCAATTATACTTCAATTTAAAGAATTCATGAGAGCCACACTTCTCTCTGTCGGAGAAAGGAATATAAATTTTTTTTTAAAGAAGCAAGTTAAAATGAACACTGTGGATTTGGATGGGCATTGGAAGTATTGTTAATGCTTGTCTTCAATACAAAGAAATGGTTGAAAATACCTCAGCTGTAAATGTGTATATTTTTTGTATAACTATATATATCTGTATATAGATATACACATATACCTATGCATATCTATATATAGATATACACATATACCTATATGTACACATATTTATGTGTGTGTATATATATACATATATATATGTATATATATAAAATGTGTGTGTGTATCCACATTCTGTAGCTCTGTTTGCAGAGAGGGCCTGGTAGCAGATGCACACCAATAGCAATGAGCTTGGCTAATATCCACTTTCATCTTCTAAATAACATTCTCCAACAAAAGAAATTAGGGCTTCTTATAGACAGGGCTGATTTGATTCCAGGGCATGAGGCATGGAAAGAACAAGCAATTCATGGTATGCATATATCTCTTACCAGAAACAAGGAAGTGCTCAAAAAGTGCTGGGTCAAGAGAAGGGTGTTCCTACTGGGCAACTCTGAGGCAACTGGAGAATCGAATAATTAATAATAGTAAGAAATTGTAACTCACTTGTCAAGACTCTCAAGACTCTCATAGAATTCTATCAATGCCTACCATGCAATGAATATGGTTTATTGATAGCACATGCTTATAGATGGATATCAATACTTGGCAGTATCAGTCTGGGGCAATGGGCATTTTCAAAGATGATATGTGTAAACTATCATTACAGATCAGCATTAACAGCACTCACAATCAATCTTGAAGATAAGGAATACTAACTTTGAACCAAGTAAAATATTCCTTAAAAAGAATCTCTTTATTTTCAGTGGATCTGTGTTTCAAAAAATAATTATTATTATTTTTTAATTTCATTAATAAGAAATTGTGGAAACCTGTTCATGTAAGTACAGACAGACCTCATTGTAGTGTGTTTTGTTATATTGCATTTCGCAGACATTGCATTTTTTAGAAATTCTTCCGCTTCTCAGTCCAATTTCAGATTCTTCGTGTGCAGCAGCATTGCATCGAATAAGTCTACAGGCACCATTTATCCAACAGTATTTGCTCACTTTGTGTCTCTGCATCACGGTTTGGTAATTCTCACAATATTTTAAATTTTTTATTATTATTACATTTGTTATGGTCATCTGTGATCTCTGATGTTACTATTGTCATTGTTTTGGGGCACCATGAACCACACCTATATAAGACAGTGAACTTAATAAACGTGTGTGTTCTGACTGCGCCACTGACCAGTCCTTTGCCGGTCTCTCTCCCTCTTTTCAGGCCTCCCTATTTCCTGAGACACAAAAACATTGAAAGTAGGCCAATCAATAACCCTACAATGGCCTCTAAGTGTTCAAGTGAAACGAAGAGTCGTACCACTCTCACGTTAAATCAAAAGCTAGAAATGAATAAGCTTAGTGAGGAAAGCATGTTAAAACAGAGAAAGGCTGAAAGCTAGGCCTCTTGTGTCAAACAGCCAATTTGTGAATGCAAAGGAAAAGTTCTTGAAGGAAATTAAAAGCGCTCTTCCAGGGCTTCCCTGGTGGCGCAGTGGTTGAGAGTCCGCCTGACGATGCAGGGGACACGGGTTCGTGCCCCGATCCGGGAGGATCCCACGTGCCGCGGAGCGGCTGGGCCCGTGAGCCGTGGCCGCTGAGTCTGCGCGGCCGGAGCCTGTGCTCCGCAACGGGAGAGGCTGCAACAGTGAGAGGTCCGCACACCGCAAAAAAAATAATAATAAAAATAAATTCCTTCTTTATATTGTATGTATGATTATATGGAATAATACATTTAAAAGATCTAGCGTAATGATGATGTCGCTCATATCTGACAGCTCTTTTTCTTCATTTTGTGCTTATTATGGTTGTTTCTAGTCCCAGTCTCTTGATTTTTTACCTACTATGCCTTGAGTTTTGTAAAACTTATGTCCACCTTACTTCCTCTTTTTAAATTAAGTAGTTTCCCTTTTACATCTCTTAAAATTTTAGATTTATAGCTGCTCCTCTACATTTGTGATCCATAGAGGATATTTTCTTAAAAAGTCAAAGTGTACAATATGAGATGTGAACTCCTGGAAGAAAACATGTTAATGTTGCCTTTCACCGTAGCCTGATGGGGAAGATTAACTATGAATAATTCATGATTAAAAATGAGGAGTTAATGACTAAATTGCCTAAGGACAAAGAAAAGGAATTTGATAGATAAGAAATTTACTATGTTTTCAAAAAGAAAGCCCTTGTAATAATTATGCTTATAAAAATACCTTGAATTATATGGATTAAAAAATATTGTATTGCTGTCATTTATACTAAATAGAGTATAAAGGACAGAAAATCAACTTCACAGCGTGGAGAGATCCCATGTCCCCCAGGACACATTCCCTAATGTTGAAAAATGGATGGATTGGAGGCCAGAAATAGGGCAAGAAAGAAGTTATCTCTCATAACACTATTTATCAGAATATTTGTTAATAGAAGTTTAGAATTATTATTATTAAAGAACAAATTATTAAGTTTAAAGTTTCTTTTTTTTTTTCAAAATTAACTTTCAAAATGTAATAATCAGCAAGAGAAGCAATAATATATGGGCAAGGATTCTTGAACTACACAGATCAAGGGCTGAATTACAGGATTAAAAAATTTTTTTTTATTTTTATTTTTTGCGGTACGCAGGCCTCTCACTGTTGTGGCCTCTCCCGTCGCGGTGCACAGGCTCCGGACGCGCAGGCTCAGCGGCCATGCCTGTCCCCTGCATCGGCAGGCGGACTCACCCACTGCGCCACCAGGGAAGCCCCAGGATATTTTTAAATGGTTGTAAAAGTAGTAATAAGAATAAGCAAAGCAGAAGCAGCAGCAAGAGGCCATATACAGTCTCTAAAGCCTAAAATATTCACAGCCAATTCTTTTTTTTTTTGTGGTATGCGGGCCTCTGTTGTGGCCTCTCCCGTCGCGGAGCACAGGCTCCGGACGCGCAGGCCCAGCGGCCATGGCTCACGGGCCCAGCCGCTCCGCGGCATGTGGGATCTTCCCAGGCCGGGGCGCGAACCCGGTTCCCCTGCATCGGCAGGCGGACGCGCAGCCACTGCGCCACCAGGGAAGCCCCAACAAAGCCAATTCTTTACAAAAGAAGTTTGCAGATCTCTGATATAGGACATATATTTTCAGAATAATTATATTAATTTGTTTTTTTAATTTCTGAAGTGATTTTATAAATAAGATCTTATAACTCATTTTCCTTTTGATTAAGTGTGAAAACGGGGAATAATACCTGCTTTACCATATTTAAATGTCACCATATTTTTATAATTTAGTCAAAATACGAGATAATTATCAGATTAAGCTTGGGACAGAAGAGGTAGCTTAAAGGCAGGAATCAAGATGAGGTCACCTCAAGACTATGAAGAGTGGAAGTCAAAATTGGGTGAAAGAGGCAGAAAGAAGCCAAGGTTTCATCACTTACTAGATATCTGGGGCAACAAGTTAGTTACCAAAATTGCACATGCATATACAGACACAATCAGAATCAAACAACCATAGTTAATGCTCATAAATACTTCTTAAACAAATATCATCATTTTATATATTGCAGTTTAGAAAACATTGACGCCTATAGTTTATGTTTAGGTTCAATTGAAACCAATGAGGTATATAACTCTATAATAAGAAAAAATATAATGATGTTGCATTGATATTAACTCATATATTTATAATTGTTACCTGAATTATCATAAATTTATTGTTGGGTATCTAAATTATCGGAGAAATGAATTCTGTGAAGTGAATTATTTAGCATGAATTATTTGCAAAATAGAAACCAGTAACCTGAGAGTTTGCACTCAGACCCTCTTGGGATGCAGTTTCTCTTAGGAAGAATCTGCTGTCATGAAACACTGAGAATACCGTCTATTCCTATGGACGTTCCAATGCAACAATAACAACATACATAGTATCTACTGAATGTTCCTTATGTGCTAGGCCACTTGTAAAAGTTATACATAGATTATCCAAGAGCTTTATATAGATTATAATTGGTCAAACAGAAAATAGTTTTAACTATTACAAGGGACAGACCGTGGTTGCAGAAAATGTTAGATGGCAAGATAATTTTAACAATACAAGCAATACATCCAAAGGACTATTTGTTAGCATTCTGATGTTGGCCAGTGCTTATTATGGAGAGTAGTTAGCCTTAAAGCTATTTTATTTTCCATGGGTAATGTTAAATGGAGATTTTCTTTTGGACCACTTTCTTTTAAAAGTATTGTGACAAATGAGCTTTCAAAGAGCGAATTACTGTAAACTTGTTGGCATCTCTTTCCCAAACTATGTCGTTCAAATTTGTTCTGAGGCCCTTATGCCAATGGCAACTCTGAAAGAAGTTTTACAAATAAAAGTACTTGTGCCAGGCATTACAGTAATGTCTGCTGGAAATAGTTTTTCTCCAAAGAATTGTAAAATGTTGATAAAACATAAATATTTTGGATTTCGGAAAGATTAATTTCAATCATATTTTAGTATAAATAGATACTTCTAAGGTTAACTCATTGTAAATATACTTTACTTCTCCATTGACATTTTCCCTGGAGTCAAATATATTTCATAACGTCTTAAATCCATAGGAAGTTTTATATGATTGCCTGTATTCTTATATCAAACAGGAGGAATATATTATTATTGAAGTACTACTCAATACAGTGTGCTTAAATAGTCATTGGTCTGCGGAACCTTGGCATGTGTAGTCTGGTAGTGCAGAAAATTCATCATGAGTGTCCTCAGAGAGACTCAGGCCTTTTTTTTTTTTTTTTTTTTTTTTTTTTCGGTACGCGGGGCTCTCACCGCTGCGGGCCCCCCCCCTAAGGAGCACAGGCTCCGGACGAGGCTCAGCGGCCATGGCTCACGGGCCCAGCCGCTCCGCGGCATGTGGGATCTTCCCGGACCGGGGCACGAACCCGCGTCCCCTGCATCGGCAGGCGGACTCCCAACCACTGCGCCACCAGGGAAGCCCCACTCAGGCCTTTTTGACCTATTTCACAAGCGAATGAAATACTTTCTTTGCTCACTCCTGTGGTGAATAATCAGACAAAAGTTAAAATAAGGGCATGGTTTGGAAAGCTATGAATAAATTAGCTGTCTGTGCCAGTTAGTGTTGCTATCTGTCAGATCCGAAACCCACCCTTCTGAACTTTGCTTTGTGATGTTGGGGTTCAGGCTCTGCCTCACTGTGTTTCCCATGTGTCCGTGAGGTGCGTGTGTAAGGGCCCATCTAGAGAAGTGTTCTGGAAATCTGGGAGAAGGAGGAAAATGTCTTGACCTTTCCTTGGTGTCCTCTGGTCCCACCTGCATGAATCAGCAAAGGCCTGTTGTCCTGGCAGAGGAGTTTAGGTCCAGGACCCAGTTTTTTTGTTTTTCTCTGTGTTCCCGTAACAAGCTGTAATGTGTTCCCTTAGGGCTGGAAGCACCAGCCCGTAATGCTTTCTTCTCAAGGGTCCCAGTAACTGCAGCTCCCTCCTCCCTGCTGAGGTACTGGCACCCACTGGCAGCCTTCCCACTTCAGAGATTTTAGTTTCACCTCCACAAAAAACTCTCTTCCAAACTTCTAGGTTCTAATGATCCAAATTCTTCCCTGTGTTTGCTGAATAATTTCTAGACTCACTATCCATGTGTCACCCCAGAATCCTTATTTGGCTTTGCAGTTGTTGACTCACAACTGGTAATGAGTCCTTTGTATTAATTTCTGTTTGTAAAAATAAATGATGTAGCCTCTGCTTTCCTTTCTGAATCATGACTTAAACCATCTTTAATTAAAAACTTGACTTTGCTTATTAAAGTCAAAGGAATCTTTTTAATGCTAAATAAGAATTAAAACAGAAGAAAAAATATCATATTTTTCTTAGCCCCTATTCCCCTATATACTGTAACAGATTTAAAATGATGAAGAAATATAAAAAAAGAAAAGAGTGACCCAAGGATGCACTTTTCACCCGCCTGTTTCTCAGTCCCGAATGTATGTTTGTGTTAAATTGTTATATACTAATATTCTGCCTTATAAGACAAATTATTTATGAAGATACTGATTAGCATTAGTCAAATACTGAGCAACCATTATGCAATGGTGCATGGAATACCTTACCTTTATGTATAGGAAGGCAGAAAAAAAAACAAAAGAAGGGGGCTTCCCTGGTGACGCAGTGGTTGAGAGTCCGCCTGCCGTTGCAGGGGACACGGGTTCGTGCCCCGGTCCGGGAGGATCCCACATGCCG
>NC_041217.1:12755749-12758700 GCF_002837175.3 Physeter macrocephalus | reverse complement strand
CTGTGCTCCCCAACGGGAGAGGCCACAACGGTGAGAGGCCCGCATACCACAAAACAAAACAAACAAAAAAAAAAACAAAAGAAAATGAATCCAAGCAAAAAATACAATGAGAGTTAAGATGTTTTACTTAGGGGGCGACGTGTATATGATAAAGACATGTAAGAAACAAAAAATTACAAAGAAAAAAATTCAATAAGTCACAGTATATATAAAACAAATATTTGTCCATCTCTCCACTTGGTTTAGGAAAATAACAGAAAATTTTGAGGTATTTTTCTCTAAATTACTTCTCAAGGTGACTAGTGCTGGAACTGTAAGGTCTTTATATAGCAAGTCATGTGGGTAGAGGTTTTTGATCTCCCAAAGACAGTGGCTAAAGATTGGTACTGCTCTTTCAAGCTTTGCTGAACTAGTAATTTTCAGGGAAGTAATTGTTCAGACAAGTCTTGTTATAATGAAAATAAATTCCAGCACATATTTCTTCCATCAATGTAGCTTCAGATAAATACCATATCTTTAATAGAAAAGGTTGGGAGAGGGTAAAGAATTTGCCATATTTCTTATTTTTGATGATTATACTCCTATGCTTTGTGACTGTGGACAAAAATTCCATTTGATCAGTCTTATACAAATTGGAAAGCAAAATAGGTATCTGAGCAGTAGTTTAGCGTCTAAGTGACCTTTTTGTAATTCAGACCTAACTATGATTATTTATCACAACTATAAATTTATTTCTATTTGAAGTCATTAAAGGTTAAAAAATAACACAAACATGAGTTAATAAGTTGTTGCCAAAATTAACCAATCCATCAACCAATTAATCAAGTTACTCTCTTCTCTATATTTTCCATCATATTTTCAGATAAAAAAAATGGTCTTTCTACTTCAGATGAAAATTTAATATCAAGAGTTTACTGTTGGATTATTTATTTGCATTTTGTTTAAGAATTTAACTTTGCATAGTCTTTAAAGTAGTATTCACTGTTGACGAAAGTATAATTAAATTTGTAATCTTCTCTTTGAACTTGATGTTTAGATGAGAATCATGAAGTTCATGACTAAGAGTGAGCAACTGTGATTTAGGGGAAATTCATCAAAAACATTCCCTATCTACTTCAGATGAAAAAAGATTGTTTAAAAATGTATACATCAACTAGCTAATCCAGCCTAAAGCATAAAAAGCAAGAAAAAGGTACATGGTCTTATCAATCACTTTCTCTGATTGAGAAAAACCATAAATTTTCATAAAGTTTAAATATAAATAATTATAATTTATTTAGTAATAATATTTTAAAATATAAATGTTTGAACATATAAAGTTAACAATTTTTCTATTTTATTTTAATTTCAAATTTTCTCATTGGTTTTCAGAAAAAACCTTAACTATTTCTCCCTGAAACTTCAAACATGTTCTTAGTTCACAAATTCCTCTGTCTTTGGTTTTTGACTATAAGTTTGCACAAAAGGTACATACCATACTTGGATATAAGGTATAAAGTTTTAATAGGCTGCCTAGACATACTAACTTAGATCACTGTTTAATCCAAGTCCCCTTTATCCTTTTGTGGGAGAGATAGAGCCCCAAGAAGTAAATGCCTTCCTTTGACTTTTCTCCATTTGGCTTAAATTCACAGTTGAAGGATGCTATGAACTAGTCCCTTCTAGTAGACCCCAATGACAAGCCTACTAACAGTTTCTACTGCAAACTGGGCATGTAACAATAGTCTAAAACTGACAATCTTACTTGTTCATTAACCTAACTGGCTCTTTATTTTTGTCTCTCTCTGAATAAAATGATCAATCTTTCACATAGGGGTTCTAGATACTGTCATCTGCCCGGCTTTTTCTAGTGACCCAGCTGAAATTCCTTATTAGTTACGTGATAGAGACAGAAAGAGGGAATATGCCTTGGATGGTTTCTTTCTGTTTTGTTAGTTTTCTTCAAATTAAGGGCTCTAACTGGAACCACGGGTCTAGGATTCTAGCTATTCTATTAACTACAAGCTCGATTAGGAAAAACGGAATAACTGCTCCTGGTCTCTTGCTCTTCATCTTTTAATTAAAGGCATTTGGATTAAATTTTCTCTATTTTCTTGGAATTCTAACATCGACTTGAAAGTAGCTCTTTGTAAAAATTAATTGTATTTAACTGAAATAAACTTTGGTCAGGCTTCCTGCTTTTTCTTTTTTTTCCTTTTTACCTCTTTAATCTTTACCTTTTTATTTCAGGGGAGTAAACAATTTGAGCAGAGCAGTTTTTCAACAGGCATACACATTGAAGATATTAGTATATTTGTCTGTTTTCTGATACTATGTTGGTGATAGTTGCACTATTGGACTAGTGTGAATTTAAGGTCTAGAGAAGCAACATCAGAGTCTAGGTGTTGAGAATTTCAGTTTAGAGGGAGTATGTTGATTAAATGATTTGAAAAGTATAAAGACTAGATGGTATACACACAAGCGGACAGTTGTAGCAATAATCCTTCAGTGGATGAGGAGACTCTGGACTGAGATGGGGAATGAAACTGATCATAGGATAATGAAACTAAGATATTGGATTGAAGTAGAGAGAAGCAGCAATGCAAAATCTAATAGGATTTTCAATTTGAAGTGGCAAATGGCAGAAATGCAGAATTGTTAAGGGAACTGTTTTGAAAAAAAAAAAAAAGTAATAATGTGGCCATTGGTATATGCTGAGATGAGGATGAGGAAACCAGATGAGATAGCTGCGTTTAGAAAGGGTATTTAGGGGGCTTCCTTGGTGGCGCAGTGGTTGAGAGTCCGCCTGCCGATGCAGGCGACACGGGTTCGTGCCCCGGTCCGGGAAGATCCCACGTGCCGCGGAGCGGCTAGGCCCGTGAGCGGTGGCCGCTGAGCCTGCGCGTCCGGAGCCTGTGCTCTGCAACGGGAGAGGCCACAACAGTGAGAGGCCCGCGTACCGCAAAAAAAAA
>NC_041217.1:12750449-12753420 GCF_002837175.3 Physeter macrocephalus | reverse complement strand
GTTGCAGGGGACACGGGTTCGTGCCCCGGTCCGGGAGGATCCCACATGCCGCGGAGCGGCTGGGCCCGTGAGCCATGGCCACTGAGCCTGCGCGTCCGGAGACTGTGCTCCCCAACGGGAGAGGCCACAACGGTGAGAGGCCCGCATACCACAAAACAAAACAAACAAAAAAAAAAACAAAAGAAAATGAATCCAAGCAAAAAATACAATGAGAGTTAAGATGTTTTACTTAGGGGCGACGTGTATATGATAAAGACATGTAAGAAACAAAAAATTACAAAGAAAAAAATTCAATAAGTCACAGTATATATAAAACAAATATTTGTCCATCTCTCCACTTGGTTTAGGAAAATAACAGAAAATTTTGAGGTATTTTTCTCTAAATTACTTCTCAAGGTGACTAGTGCTGGAACTGTAAGGTCTTTATATAGCAAGTCATGTGGGTAGAGGTTTTTGATCTCCCAAAGACAGTGGCTAAAGATTGGTACTGCTCTTTCAAGCTTTGCTGAACTAGTAATTTTCAGGGAAGTAATTGTTCAGACAAGTCTTGTTATAATGAAAATAAATTCCAGCACATATTTCTTCCATCAATGTAGCTTCAGATAAATACCATATCTTTAATAGAAAAGGTTGGGAGAGGGTAAAGAATTTGCCATATTTCTTATTTTTGATGATTATACTCCTATGCTTTGTGACTGTGGACAAAAATTCCATTTGATCAGTCTTATACAAATTGGAAAGCAAAATAGGTATCTGAGCAGTAGTTTAGCGTCTAAGTGACCTTTTTGTAATTCAGACCTAACTATGATTATTTATCACAACTATAAATTTATTTCTATTTGAAGTCATTAAAGGTTAAAAAATAACACAAACATGAGTTAATAAGTTGTTGCCAAAATTAACCAATCCATCAACCAATTAATCAAGTTACTCTCTTCTCTATATTTTCCATCATATTTTCAGATAAAAAAAATGGTCTTTCTACTTCAGATGAAAATTTAATATCAAGAGTTTACTGTTGGATTATTTATTTGCATTTTGTTTAAGAATTTAACTTTGCATAGTCTTTAAAGTAGTATTCACTGTTGACGAAAGTATAATTAAATTTGTAATCTTCTCTTTGAACTTGATGTTTAGATGAGAATCATGAAGTTCATGACTAAGAGTGAGCAACTGTGATTTAGGGGAAATTCATCAAAAACATTCCCTATCTACTTCAGATGAAAAAAGATTGTTTAAAAATGTATACATCAACTAGCTAATCCAGCCTAAAGCATAAAAAGCAAGAAAAAGGTACATGGTCTTATCAATCACTTTCTCTGATTGAGAAAAACCATAAATTTTCATAAAGTTTAAATATAAATAATTATAATTTATTTAGTAATAATATTTTAAAATATAAATGTTTGAACATATAAAGTTAACAATTTTTCTATTTTATTTTAATTTCAAATTTTCTCATTGGTTTTCAGAAAAAACCTTAACTATTTCTCCCTGAAACTTCAAACATGTTCTTAGTTCACAAATTCCTCTGTCTTTGGTTTTTGACTATAAGTTTGCACAAAAGGTACATACCATACTTGGATATAAGGTATAAAGTTTTAATAGGCTGCCTAGACATACTAACTTAGATCACTGTTTAATCCAAGTCCCCTTTATCCTTTTGTGGGAGAGATAGAGCCCCAAGAAGTAAATGCCTTCCTTTGACTTTTCTCCATTTGGCTTAAATTCACAGTTGAAGGATGCTATGAACTAGTCCCTTCTAGTAGACCCCACTGACAAGCCTACTAACAGTTTCTACTGCAAACTGGGCATGTAACAATAGTCTAAAACTGACAATCTTACTTGTTCATTAACCTAACTGGCTCTTTATTTTTGTCTCTCTCTGAATAAAATGATCAATCTTTCACATAGGGGTTCTAGATACTGTCATCTGCCCGGCTTTTTCTAGTGACCCAGCTGAAATTCCTTATTAGTTACGTGATAGAGACAGAAAGAGGGAATATGCCTTGGATGGTTTCTTTCTGTTTTGTTAGTTTTCTTCAAATTAAGGGCTCTAACTGGAACCACGGGTCTAGGATTCTAGCTATTCTATTAACTACAAGCTCGATTAGGAAAAACGGAATAACTGCTCCTGGTCTCTTGCTCTTCATCTTTTAATTAAAGGCATTTGGATTAAATTTTCTCTATTTTCTTGGAATTCTAACATCGACTTGAAAGTAGCTCTTTGTAAAAATTAATTGTATTTAACTGAAATAAACTTTGGTCAGGCTTCCTGCTTTTTCTTTTTTTTCCTTTTTACCTCTTTAATCTTTACCTTTTTATTTCAGGGGAGTAAACAATTTGAGCAGAGCAGTTTTTCAACAGGCATACACATTGAAGATATTAGTATATTTGTCTGTTTTCTGATACTATGTTGGTGATAGTTGCACTATTGGACTAGTGTGAATTTAAGGTCTAGAGAAGCAACATCAGAGTCTAGGTGTTGAGAATTTCAGTTTAGAGGGAGTATGTTGATTAAATGATTTGAAAAGTATAAAGACTAGATGGTATACACACAAGCGGACAGTTGTAGCAATAATCCTTCAGTGGATGAGGAGCCTCTGGACTGAGATGGGGAATGAAACTGATCATAGGATAATGAAACTAAGATATTGGAGTGAAGTAGAGAGAAGCAGCAATGCAAAATCTAATAGGATTTTCAATTTGAAGTGGCAAATGGCAGAAATGCAGAATTGTTAAGGGAACTGTTTTGAAAAAAAAAAAAAAGTAATAATGTGGCCATTGGTATATGCTGAGATGAGGATGAGGAAACCAGATGAGATAGCTGGGTTCAGAAAGGGTATTTAGGGGGCTTCCTTGGTGGCGCAGTGGTTGAGAGTCCGCCTGCCGATGCAGGGGACATGGGTTCGTGCCCCGGTCCGGGAAGATTCCACATGCCGCGGAGCGGCTGGGCCCGTGAGCCATGGCC
>NC_041217.1:12710545-12750396 GCF_002837175.3 Physeter macrocephalus | reverse complement strand
CGCGACGGGAGAGGCCACAGCAGTGAGAGGCCCGCATACCGCAAAAAAAAAAAGAAAAAGAAATGGAATTTAGACTTGTGTATGTGTAGATGGCAAGCACTTGCCACTCCCTAATTTCCTGCTACATTTCCTTATATGCTCAATATTTTAAAAGATAATAATTGGAAATTTAAGAAACAAGATGCTTTGTTTTTATGGTGTCGATATTAACAATATAAATGATATTTAGAAAAATTAATTCCAAAAGATTAGGAAAATATTTAAGAAAATTTTTAGACCAGTTCTATACCTTACGCCATTCATAGCTGGATCCCATTTACACTTTTAAGCTTCACTTTAAAATAACTACATGCCACATAATTTCAAATGGCCTTTCTCATCACAGTATGGTTATTTTTTAATAATTTTAAATATTTTTAAAATTCAATTTGCATTAAAAAAAAAAAAAAAAAGAAAAAGAAATGGAATTTAGACTTGTGTATGTGTAGATGGCAAGCACTTGCCATTCCGTAATTTCCTGCTACATTTCCTTATATGCTCAATTTTTTAAAATAATTGGAAATTTAAGAAACAAGATGCTTTGTTTTTATGGTATCGATATTAACAATATAAATGATATTTAGAAAAATTAATTCCAAAAGATTAGGAAAATATTTAAGAAAATTTTTAGACCAGTTCTATACCTTACGCCATTCATAGCTGGATCCCATTTACACTTTTAAGCTTCACTTTAAAATAACTACATGCCACATAATTTCAAATGGCCTTTCTCATCACAGTATGGTTATTTTTTAATAATTTTAAATATTTTTAAAATTCAATTTGCATTAGCATAATTCTAACTGACATTTAAACTGTTGGGCTTTACATTTCTCACCGAGTGTTAATTTTATCTGGAAATGATAAAGAGTATTTCACCGTTAAGGCAATGATCAGATATGGAAATAAATTTAATTAAATTTCAAAACAAAATATCAACCAGATATCAAGATAATTAAATTGAAGTGTGATGGGCTTGAATTTGAGGTATCTGTTATTTAAAATGCTTTGAGGGACTTCCCTGGTGGCGCAGTGGTTAAGAATCTGCCTGCCAATGCAGGGGACATGGGTTCGAGCTCTGATCTTGGAAGATCCCACATGCCCCAGAGCAACTAAGTCCATGCACCACAACTACTGAGCCTGTGCTCTAGAACCTGTGAGCCACAACTACTGAGCCCACGTGCCACAACTACTGAAGCCCACGTGCCTAGAGCCCATGCTCTGCAACGAGAAGCCACCGCAATGAGAAGCCCACGCACCGCATTGAAGAGTAGCCCCCACTCACCGCAACTAGAGAAAGCCCGCGTGCAGCAATGAAGACCTAATGCGGCCAAAAATAAATAAATAAATTTAAAATGCTTTGAATAGTCAACTAAACTCAAATTTGCGTATATATGTATATATATATGTGTGTGTGTATACTTATATACATATATAGGTGTATGATTTTTTCATGAGAATTCCAGTCAGTAAAATGTGCAATATACACAGACATATCAAATCAAAATTAGATATACATAGTCAAGCTAATCTGAAATTTTCTAATAAAATCAATTAGGCTAGTCAATCAAAAAAATTAACTTGATTTGTAATCTGGATATATATGAAATCTGAAAAAATATAATATTATACCATATAGTATTTGGATTTAAATGAGAAAAATGGATCAATTGATGTGTTAATTTTTAAAGATTTTGAAATAGGGATGAATGAATTTAACAATGTAAGGCACTATCAATGCACTTTTTTTTCCAAACTGAGTAACAAATGAACTTTTAAATTATAACAAATGATAAAAATAACTCATATTACAAAACCCTTTGTGTTGTGATCCAGCTTTCTGTGTGTCACCAACTTGTTCTGCTGTGCTACTCAATAAGGAATTAAAAAAAAAAAAAGACAAAAAAGAAAAAGAAAATTGGAACAATCCTCAAAAGAAGGCAATATTCTACTCTGTGTACATATTTATCATTGAAATCTCTTCTTTTGCATATTGTCTGTCAATAGTATTTACACTGACTTCTCTTATTGATTTATATGAATTTTTGTATATATCCTTTCCTCAGATATGGAAAAATTTTTATTCCGTTTTAATTTGCTTTCAATTCCGTTCACGGAGTGTTGGTTTGTTTCATATGCATACCTTTAAAAAAGTTTATTTACTCAAATTCATAAGTTTTTCCTTTGGGGCTTACTTTAGAAATTTTTTTAAAAGCCTATTTTAAATCTTAAAGTATATAAATATAATTAAAATTTTATTCTAGTAATTTAACTTCGTATTTAAATATGTACTTTGTGTTATTTCTTTTGGTGCACAATGGACGAGATCCATAAAGCCAACTATCCATCCACAGTCCATGTCTCTTACCCTCTATTTCCCACCAGGAATTTTGACCTATAGCCACGTTTTGCATCTATGTTGAATTATGTGACTACTTTTCAGTGGAATACAAATCAAAATACTGGATCATTTTTGCAAGCCACAGTATTGGGGGTTTTGCTTTCTCTCTCTCTCTTCTCTGTTTATTTGCTGGTATAGAACACTTCAAAGTCCTTGTGTGTAGTAGAGGTTAGAGTAGAGCCAGGAAGAAAGCTGCTCTCTGATGAGGAAATATTGTATGGGCTATTACATAGGTCATTATATTTGTATTGTATGTTTATTATAGCAGTTAGCAAAGCTGATAATGAGATTAATTAAAAATAAGGTTATCTTTATATTTTTTCCAAACAATGAACCACTTGTTTCAATATTGTTTATTAAATGATTCATCCATCCACTTAAGTAATAACGAGGTTATCATTTTTTCAATTAGCCACTTGTTACATTACAATAATTGAATGATTCATCCATCTATCCCTTCTTTTGAAATATCACCTTTCTACATAATAAATTTTCTTTCATAATAGAGTTTATTTCATTAAATTTTTATGTTTTATTTGTCCATCAGTTTCTCTGTCAGATACACACTATATTTAGCACCATGCTTACTTAATACCTTTTAATATTTGTCAGGAAAAGTCTGCTTTAACAATTTTTTCTGGGCTATTCTTATTCCTCTATCCTTCCATATGATTTAAGAATTTTTAACAATTAAAAAGAACATGGGGATAGGGAAGGGTAAGCTGGGATGAAGTGAGAGAGTGGCATGGACATATATACACTACCAAATGTAAAATAGATAGCTGGTGGAAAGCAGCTGCATAGCACAGGGAGATCAGCTCCATGCTTTGTGTCCACCTAGAGGGGTGGGATAGGGAGCATGGGAGGGAGACGCAAGAGGGAGGGGATATGAGGATATATGTATGCATATAGTTGATTCAGTTTGTTATACAGCAGAAACTAACACAACATTGTAAAGCAATTATACTCCAATAAAGATGTTAAAAAAAATAGTATGTCAGTTGAAATTGTGTTTAATTTATAACTTAATTGGGTAGAAAATTTTTTCTTTCAAATATTGTATTTCTTTCCAGGAACATATTATGTTTCCCATTTATTTGGGTCTCCTTTTAATTTCCTTAGTGGCACACACTCATTTGTAAAAACTCTGCAAAACAATGCAGATGAAAACCCTTAGGTTTACAAAGAACACAGAGAGTAATATTAATGGCAGAGTAAGAATAAACTTGTTTTTCATTAGAGTCTTTTTTGCAGTTAATACAACTGAACAAAGAACATCCAGGTGTCATGTGTCTGTTGGGGACACGGTGTCATCACAAGTGCACACTTCTGTGCATTGTGGAAGAAAACTGGAAGTAATTCCTGGATCAGTGTGGGTAATCAATGTCTTCCACATGGGCAGAGAACCAATACACCATATTTTTCCATATTGCTGGTGATATTATTGAGTGACTTTTATCAAAACGAAAGGTGTGGGTATAAAGTATTAGAATCCTTGATTTTAATTTTACTAACTCACAGTACTCTATCCAAAAGTATCTTCCTTGACTTTTCTTTCCTTTCCAATATTAAAAGTTGCATTCCTTTCAACTCACTCCATATATATTCTCAAATTTCATGTATCAGATATTGGCCTAAAATATTTAAGAATGTGAAATGTTTCCACCTTCATTATTTTTATAATTTAGGCTTAATAATTTTAGTTACATGTTCTCCACTGATAACTAGAGTATGTTCTCTTGTTAGTTATTAAATGTAGAGCCATAATCTTATTACTGGTAAAGAGAAAAATGATTCTAGTAAAGAAAATTTTACTCTCTTCCTCCTGAGCACACAGGAATCTATTTTCCCAGTTTCCCTTGCAGCTTAGAGCTCTCTGTCTGGGTCAAAACAATCCAAGTATGGGCTGAGATGATGTACCTCATTTCTAGGTGTGGTATGAAGAGAATATCGAAGCCATCCATGCCTTCTGTTCCTCTGCCATATGGTCGTGAATGCCATTGGTTCAAGATGCCATGGGTACAAAATGGAGGAAGGTAGCCTTCCCCTCATCACATTTTTGTAAACAAAAGTAAACCCTAATTTTAGCAAAAAATATATTTTGGAGCATATCTTTCTTCGCTATGCTTAGAGCTGCCGACAATCTCAGACTGCTGATTCACATACAAAGCCTCCTGTGTTCAGAAAAGTCCAAATTATCTACTTTATTATTTTTGCCCCCTTTTCTTTATTTTTATTATTTATTTATTTGAAGTTTATTTTTTAAATTTTTATGCAATTTTTAAAGGTTATTTTTTATTTACAGTTAATACAAAATATTGGCTATATCCTCCGTGTTGCAGTACGTCCCTGAGCCTATCTTACACCCAGTATTTGTACCTCCCACTCTCCCACCCCTCCATTGCCCCTCCCCCCTCCCTACTGGTAACCACTAGTTTGTTCTCTGTATCTGTGAGTCTGCTTCATTTTTGTTACATTCACTAGTCTGCTGTAATTTTTAGATTCCACGTACTATATTTTAAACTCATTTGACACACTTAAAATATTTTATGTACAAAAACGTTTGCAACTTCATCATTTGGAAACAGTGACTTACCTAAGGTTTAAAAATATCTTTCATGTACAAACTCTAATATTTTTAAAATAGCATTTTCCATCTCTAATAGAGGTCTACCTTGAACTGTGTTATCAGAAGATTTCTCTTAGGACAAGTGATGCATAAAGTGCACTTTGGGAATGTGTTTTTGCATCAGTATTTCCTCTCATCAATCATGTGTTCTGCTCCTCAAAGTTTAGCTCTGAACTGACCTAGAAGTATTTCTTTTTAGATAACTGCCCTGGTGATAACTTTCACCAGTAGTTTTTAATGAAAATCTTCATAAAGATGATGTCTTGGCCATATTTAGCCAAAAATTCTATAGCCTCAATTTTGGGCAGCATAAACTAAGGTACATTTATTTTGTTAATAGTGTTACTCATCAAAAGTTTCAAATTTATTTTTGAATGTTAAATATTCTGAAATATTTCATTTATGCTCAGTTTTCTTTAGAGTAATTTATGGGAAGAAGCTCAAGACATAATTTCGTTAATAGTTTGGTTCCCAGAGGGTAGGTTCTTGTCTCCTCGCAGAAGGAATTCCAAGACAGTCAAGAAAGTAAAGTGAAGATTTATTTAGGCGATGGTAAGCTGTCCCATATAATACATAGTCCAGCCAAAAATTTTCCTTGGTTTTGGTTTTCAGGGAGAGTAAGGGTCGCCTCCAAGGCTGAGAGAAAATCCCTTCCCAGTAATGGCCTGGGGAGTTCAGGCATGACAAGAAACTTGTGAGTTATAAGGGTCTTTCCCCCAGTACAAATTAGAGGGGTGGTGAAACGTTTTAGCTTTGGTCTTCCTTCCGCCCCAACAACAGAGCAGGTTTTGGGGGCAAGGGGCCCAAGATGAGAAGTTAGGACAGAGTAAGTGGCTCCCGTATCCACTAAAAACTGGACAAACTGACCAGTGGTCACCCGTGGTTCCTCCTGTGTGATGATTACTATCTTCTCGGGAGCCTTGGGAGGTCCTGGGTCCAGTCAATCAACCACTGCCATGACTGGCGTGGGGGAACTTCCTCGTTCCCTTCAGAGCTGGGGACATTCCCTCTTCCGGTGGCCCATCTTCTTGCAGAGTGGGCATGGCGTTTTGGGTGTAGACCGGGACCTGTTTCCTGGGCTTTCCTTGTTCCAGTGTTTAGGGGTCCCACAGCTAAAACAGGCTCCCTTTCTTGGCAGGGGTCTTCTGGGAGTACTTTTGGGGTGACCAGGAGGTAGGTTAGGTCTTGTCAGGACAGCTGCCCAAAGCCTTAAGTCAAGCTGTTCCTTCTTTTCCTCCTCAGCCTGGTCTCTATTGTTAAAGACACTGAAGGCCTTGTCATTAAGAAGGTTGAGAGGGGTTTTGGTCTCCATGGCAAGCTTTTGAAGCTTCAGACAATGTCAGGGCCGACTGGCTAATCAAGTGGGTTGCAAATGCAATGTTTCCCTGGAAAGTGTTTGGGTCTACATTCGTATATTTTCTGAGGGCCTCTATCCACCAGGCCTGAAATAGGGCTGGATTTTTATCTTGGCCTTTGGTGATCTTTTTAACCTTGTCATAGTTAATAGGTTAATTATGCATCGTTTCACCCCTTCAATGAGGCAGAGGATCATGTGATCCCTTCTAGTGATGCCAGGCTGACCAGGCTGGCCTGGCTGATAGTCCCAGTTGGGATCCATTAGAGGCATTGCAGTCATGCCCACAGGGTTTTGGTGAGGTTGGGTGACATGTAATCGATCAGCCTGTGCCGAAATACGGGTCTTTTCCTCAGTGGTGTAACAGTGGGAAAGGACATTTAGCTTCTTCCAGGTAAGGTCAAAGGAGAGAGTCCGTCCTTGGAATTCTCCAGTGAACCAGCTAGGGAACTCTGAGAGTCTACCTAAGTGGCACAGGTTGAGGTTGGACAAAGAAAAAGGGGTGTGGACTCTGGTTATTCCCTGAGGCCCTCCTACTACTTCCTGAAGGAGGAAAAGAAGCTCTGGCTGAACTTCTGGTACAAAAGGGTAAAGAGGCTTATAGGGTGGGGGAGTGGCTGAAGATGGTGAGAGAGTGCTGGGAATTGGGTCTTCTGTCTGGGGCTTGTGTTCCTCCAGGGATGCCTCTAGAGAGGGCTTTTGTGTAGCCTGAATGGGTCCCAGCTGGCAAGGTTCCCTAACATAGGACTTGCGTAGCTCCGGGTTCTCTCTTAGGGCCATAAAAGCCTGGACATAAGGAACTTTGGTTCATTTTCCCTGCCTTTTGCAAAAGATGTCTAACTGTAGGATGCTATTATAGTTGAGGCTTCCATTTTCTGAACAGGGGCTCATCGTACTTGTTTTTACTGGTGCCAGGCTGTGTCACAAAAGAAAAGGAACTTTGTTTGTTTTAGAGAATCTAGAGAAAACTTGTCTCAATGCCTCAGAATGCACCCGAGGGCTGAGTCCCTGGGGACGGAGGAGGTGTTTCCCATTGTTCCTTCAGAGAGAGGAAGCTCCTGTAGCAGAGAGGAGCGCCAGTGGAGGTCCCATGGGGGCTCCCTGAGACAGGACTGGGTCCAGGCATCCCCATCCACCCAGTCCCCTCCACCCTAGCTACTACGGAGGTTAGCTACTACGGAGGTTAGCTACTCCTCCCTGTGGCCGTCCGGCTGGCCTCAGCTAGGGGCCTGTGTCCTGTCCTGACATCCGAAGTCTCCAGCATGAGTCACTTTCCTGAAGGCTTCTCTGTAGATTCTACGGCCAATGATTAATCCCTGTGTTCCCGGGTGTGTTCCCGTGGGACAGACATCCTCATATTCCAGGACCTATTTAGGTCCCAGCTTCTTTGTCTAAAAGAGTGGTAAGTTTCTGAATATGGGCACTGGCCATTAAGGGAGGTGGTTTGTGAAAAAGACTCTTTCTCCCTCCCTTTTGTAAGTGGTGCCCCCCCCCCGGTCTCAGTGCTGCCCCCCCCCGCCCCTTCCCACATGGGCTCCATCCAGCGGGTGGTGGGGGCCGAGGTCGAGGCGCGGGGTCTGCACTTAGGGGGACGGAGGGCCCAGTGGCCTTGCAAGGACACTCCCAATCGCGTGACCCCTGGTGGGGAGGCAAACACTGCCAATTCAGGTTGGCGCCCCAGCATGTGTCCCTGGGGCGTGGCCATGTGCACGCCCCACCCTACCAGGGCGAGGCCGGTTGGGGGTGGGGACTCCTGGTAGACGGGCTGAACGCTGGGTGGTGAAGAATGGCGGCCCAGCTGTGGTCCCACCACCATGGGTCCCAACTGCCCTGTGCGGGACCCTCTCCCTCCCCAAGACGCGGGGGGTGCAGTGCACATACCACCTACGGAGCCACGAGGCAACTCCTGATGGGACGGCAGTGGCCGCAACCAAGGCTGACCTCTCTCTATGTAAGTCTGCATTTTCTATTTCCACACAATTGGACCTGGTGACAGTTCATTAAATGGTGGCTAGGGCAAACCCAGAGGGCAAGGCTCCTATGGTTTGGGTCCCCAGGTGCCTGTGAGAATGGCTGGAAACGTTCCCTGATGTGCCCTGCATGTATTGTATCAGTGAGAAGTGGAAGACCTGGCTGCCAGGTTGCAAAATACCTGGCTGCCAGGTTGCAAAATGCCTGGCAGGTTTTTTTTTTTTTTTTTTCCCATTTCCTGCTGAGTAAGGCACGAAAGTAAGAGTGAGATAGGACCAAGGAAGCATAAGAGAAGGAGGTTAGCGGGAAGTCAGGCAGGGTCTCTCAAGCGCCAGGGAGGCCAGAGGCTGAGGCTTACCGAATTCTCCTGGCTGTTGCTTCGCCAAAGGTGTTCCCGGAGGGTAGGCTTCTGTCTTGCGGCAGAAAGAATTCAGAGGGGAGACAGGGAGGTCAAGAAGGCAGAGTGAAAATTTATTTAAGTGATAGTCTCCGGTAAGTAACTGCCCTGAGTTTCTTTGGCAAGTGGATTATGTGGGTATAGAAGTGAAGGAGCCAAGGGGTTTGGGGATCATATTTCCTGCTTTTCAGCTCCACCTTGCCGAGGGGAGGAGGATTTTTGCCCTTATTTAGTCTTGATCAGAAGTGTCATAGCATTGGTGCATGATGGGAACTCCTTATCTGCAAGGCTAATTTTATTGTAATGAGAGCATAATGAGCAACAGGTTACATTTGGACACCGGAGATTCTGGCTTTTTCCCACCTTTCTTTGTCTGCCTCCAGGACACTTAAGGTCCCAAAATGTGTGCTTTCCTTTGACTCTGGAGGTTCCTGCTTTTCTTTGCCTGTCCAATGAACTCAACCCTCCACGCAGATTACAAGTTGTATGGTTTCCTGCCATCTGGCCCATGCCCCCCCTTTCTCTGCTCATATCTAGCTACCTGCCTGCTTTAACAGTTTTATGGAATGATAATGATCATGTAAAATATTTAAAATATAAAATGTCAAAATATGGGCAATCTGTTTTTCCAACAACATTTGGTTTTTGTTTAAATATGAGTATTTCTCTAGAGGAAATGAAGTTGCTTGGTAATTATCTTTGCTCTCATTAAAACACAAAATTGCATCAGGAATTTTATATTTTATCTAAAATGTTCTTAATTTTTTACATTTGACCGTGAAATGCCAGCTGAGGGTTTATAGACATTTTCGTAGATCTATGAATTTTTAGTTTTTGTATTAAGTTGAAAAATTGTCAGCCATTATAACTTTCTATATTTGCCATCCAGTCATTCTCTTATTTAGTTCTGGGATTACATTTATATTAGACCATTAAATAATACACCATAGGTCTACAATGCTCAGATCAACTTTTTTTCTAATTTTTTTAGTGATTTTTCTTTTCGTACTTCAGAATCTGTTGCTCTGCATTCTATTGCTGATCTTTTCTTCTTCCTGCAATATCATTAAACCCATCCATTAAATGATTTATTTTGGATGTTAAAATTCCTGTTCTAAAATTTTCTTTTCTTTATTGTTGCTTCCATTTCCCTTGTAAAATTCTCTGTAAGTTCACTTGTTATGTATGTATTTTACTCTAAATCCTTAAACATATGTATAGTAGATGATTTAATGTCCTTGCCTAGGAATTCCAACATCTCTGTCATCCTTGGGCCTGTTTCTACTGGCTATTTCTTCCTATCTATTTTTCTCTCATTTTATTTTGCCACTTAATGTTCCTGTTTTGTGTGTCTTAAATTTTTAAATTTATTTTGTATAGGTAAGCACATATAACCTATTACGTTAGTGTTCTCAAGATAAACAGTAACTCGTCCTCAAGTAAGAGGACCTGACAACATTTGTCACACAGAGTTCATCCTAAATTTACCTGGTAATTGGGGTGAACATCTGTGTTAGCTGACTGGCTTTATCCAAGTAGAAACAAACTTCCATCTTTATGACAGGAGGTCATTTTGCAACTTGGAGAAAAACACCCACAAATTTAGGTTGCTAGCCTCCCACAAAAACTGGGAGAGGGGGTGCTAGCTCCCTTGGTGTTTACATTTCAAAGAGATGGCTCTCAGGTCCTTGCGAAAGAGAGTCCTGGGCCAAAAAGCAAACGAAAGCCCTATCTAGTCTTAGGATTTCTATACATCTTGAAGAGATTTTTTTTTTAAAAAGAATTTTTTAAAATACAAAGCTACTTTGGAAAAGAATTTACCTCAGAAAAGGTAAATACTCTGAGACAAAAAGGGTAGGAAAATCTCTTCCCTTATTTTCAAGAGGAAGAATTAAGTCTTTTATTTTAAATTTGAATTTCTCTTTGTACCTTTAAATGAAAAAAAATGTACTATTTAAATGTGTAGGTGAACATTTAAAATATGACTGAACTGTCATATTAGGTCAGTAGGAAAGACTACATGATTCAACAAATGGAATCTAAAAAATGGTTATCCATGTGAAAAAGTAAAATTGGGCATGTAGAATCTCTTCACGGAAAGAATACCAAATAGTCATTAAACATATGAAAATACACTCAATTAGCTGGTTGATTTTAAGTTTATTTCCATATCATTTCTCCCATTAAGATTTGGAGTCTATTTCCCCTCCGCTTGAATCTGGGCTGGTCCTGTGATGTGATTTATCAAAAATATGCAGCACAACTGTCATCGTGTGACCCTAAGTCCAGGCCTCGCTGCTTCCATTTCACATTTTTGGTAGCCAGTTGTCTGAATACACAGATGGAGGGAGAGATCACACGGAAAAAGAGAAGGAATTAGAGGTTAGGAGACCACAAAGGGAGAAAGGGAAGGTCATCCAAGCCCAAAGATCCCATCCACCCTGCTGAGACACCGACGTGTTAGTGAGACGCTTTTGGATACTCCATCTTAATTGGAGTCATTTTTATACTTTCTTCATTTTCTGGTTTCGTATTTATTTACTTTTTACTGAAATATACATACAGTATAAATACAGTAAACATGCTTAAATCTTAATGTATAGTCAAATTATTCCCCATGATTCCTGTACCTAGATGAAGGTGCAGATTGCCTGCCCTTCAAAAGGCTCCCTGGTGCCATATCCCAGTCCATAAATTATACCTGGTACAAAGTTAAACACCAGCTGTCCTATGAAGGATGCCCTTTTACCTGAACTGCATTTCTTCCTCTTTCTAGATTAATTTTATTTTGATAGAGCACATACTCCAATAGCCTCCTTAAAATGGATTATAGGAAGTAAAATAAGATCTTGAGTAGCTTCAATGTCATTTATATTCATACTTGATTTTCAATTTGAGTATAGAAATTAAAATTATATAATTTTTATACTTTCTTCATTTTCTGGTTTCGTATTTATTTACTTTTTACTGAAATATAACTAAAAATACAGTAAACATGCTTAAATCTTAATGTATAGTCAAATTATTCCCCATGGTTCCTGTATTTTTCTTTTCTTCAAACATTGATGGCGTTACTTCACTGACTTACAGGTAAAGGCACATGCCATTTGGGTTTCTGAACATTTGCTTGTGAGACTTTTTTCTTCCTTTCCAGATGCTATGGTTATGGCTCTCTTTCCCAGTGTTCTGAATTTTCACAATAATGTGCCTTGGTGAGAATTTCTTTTCATCCATTGTTCTAGGCATTGTGTAGGGCTCTCAATTTGGTGTTTCAAGTTTATCAGTTCTATGAACTGTTCTGGAGGATATATTTAATAATGTGCTTCTCCATTTTGTCTTTTATCACTATCTGGCACAATAAAAATTCAGATCTTGAAATATTTTTCTTTTCTTCAAACATTGATGGCGTTACTTCACTGACTTACAGGTAAAGTCACATGCCATTTGGGTTTCTGAACATTTGCTTATGAGACTTTTTTCTTCCTTTCCAGATGCTATAGTTATGGCTCTCTTTCCCAGTGTTCTGAATTTTCACAATAATGTGCCTTGGTGAGAATTTCTTTTCATCCATTGTTCTAGGCATTGTGTAGGTCTCTCAGTTTGGTGTTTCAAGTTTATCAGTTCTATGAACTGTTCTGGAGGAAATATTTAATAATTTACATCTCCATTTTGTCTTTTATCACTATCTGGCACAATAAAAATTCAGATCTTGAAATTTCCTGAAATTATTTCCTTATTTCATATCTAGATTCTCCTTTGTTCAGTCTTTTTGCCTGTAATAGCATCTGGGAATAATCCTTTACTTCATTTTTGCCTTTGGAACTTTCATTTCTGAGATCTTTATCTATCTTTTTCTGTATGTATGTCTAGATTTCCAAAGTATCTTTATTTGTTGTTTCTTATTAAAGAGTATTTTTGCCCATGTATAAAAATCCTCTCTGAGGCTATTACTCACACATGTGTGGGTGTGTTATATTTTCTCCCTCCTGTCCCTCTTGTTTCTTCTGGTTTCTATGAATGCTTTTTTCCTCCGAATGTGCATTTAGTTTCTGTTTTCTGGTGATTAGCTATCCTCAAATAACTGATATGTCTTAGCTATCCAATCATATGTAGTTGTGGGGAATAAAAAGCTGAATGTCTGTTCTCTGGTTCTGTTTAAAACATACCAACTAATGAGCTTCCATCTACACTGATGTGTCTGGTCTATGTACTTGGGCAACATTACCTAAGAAGATCTATTCATTTCTGGTACTCACTCTTCCCATGGAGGAATTCTCCAGTGCCCTACTTTGGGAGGTTGAAGTCTAGTTGTCATGTTTGTCAGAGCCAATTAGAGACGGAAAGGGTTGCTCTTGGCTCAGGATAGAGCATTTCACTTAACTAACATTCCTTTTTCAGTATGAACCCGCTCATTTTGCTGATATCAGGACTCCCAGGCTCCCTGGTTGGTGCAACCCCTCCAGAGGATAAATCAAGGCTAATGCCACGGCAGAATAAAGGCACTTGCTTTCGTTTGTGCTGAGGGGGAAGAAACCTAAAAATCTAAGAACATTTAAAATTACTTTCAAATATTATTTTGGTTTGTAGACCTATATTCAGCTTCTACTTTCAGAGGTAGTTGGTTCCTTCAGGGGCTGAGCTGCTTCAGCCTAACCCACGAGAGGAGTAAAGAGCCTTTTCATCAACAACACGTAGTCCATTTTCTTTCTGTCTTTCAAATTTTGCTGCTGCCATTCACTCTTCCATTTCCATTGTCTGTATGTATGTGTTCATTAAATATTCCTTTGTAATTACAGTGGGGCACTGTGAGAGGCAGATTGTGTAACTTCGCGTTTTATCTTTTGTGTTTACGAGAAGGATTTGCACGAACTCCTTCAAAAAAATTGTTAGGAGAGTAAAGCAAAAGAGACTGCAATTGTTGGAAATACACTTAGGCCCCAGTGAACTACCTTTTAATGTGCGTACGTTTTTTTTTTTCCTTTATTCCCTGGAATTATATATTTCCTTGAAGGAAATGCTGTATTTATGATATTAGATATTTCACAGTTAACTTGTACAATTTTCTAATTTGCATTTGTTGTGTGCATTTCAGTTAAAATAAGGCCATTACTATTGATCAGAAAATGCAAGCCTTTCAATGAACATGAAATATTTTAGCATATAAATATGCTAGGAAAAAAAGAAAAAAAGTAATTTTCTCTGTGTATAGTTTGTGGTAAGACCCAAGTTTAATATTTTGCTTTAATCAAGCTTTAATATACTAAAAGTCCAAAATATAAAATTATCGATCAAACGTGGGAATTTTAGTGAGTTGCTGATACCTGTTTCTGCACCTGTGGATTTGAACCTGTAATGTTCATAGAAGGATTTCTGAGGATGATGATATTGTGATGTCAA
The DNA here is from genome assembly GCF_002837175.3 of Physeter macrocephalus. Taxonomy (NCBI): domain Eukaryota; kingdom Metazoa; phylum Chordata; class Mammalia; order Artiodactyla; family Physeteridae; genus Physeter; species Physeter macrocephalus. The sequence continues at coordinate 12,736,208 of NC_041217.1, read as the reverse complement.
AAGAAGACAAATTTAAAATTGTGAGACAGGTGTTATGTAAATACAAATGTTTTATCTAAAAAGCATCTCAGGTTTATTATTACTTATTTCAAACGTAAATGCATCAGTGCATGTTGACTTCATTTTTATTGTCGAAAGAAAAAACGGATATCTTAGACATACCCCTCATCTAATTAATTTTTCTACTTATGTGCTATTTGTTAAAGCTCTTTGATAACTCTTTTAGAAATTAAATTCAATTAACTCTGTAAGTAAGACAAGAGATATATGATATGGTTAGGATGATCAAACAAGAGGTGTGAATTTTTTACAAATTGGAAATGATAATAGTACCTGTATAGCAAAAATAAGAAATGAAGTAATATTGTTATTACTGCTAAACAATGCAAAATAATTTTTACACATCTGATTCAATATGGTTCATCTGTAACAGGTTCACTGTAACAGTGATTCTTAGCTGTGCATTTATAACTTGATACGTCTTCTTCTCTCTTCCTAGATGGTCTGAAAAGTGTATTTACAAATATTACTAACCTGTATGAAATTTAGGTCAGACCAAGAGAACATAAACGTGCTACAAATTTAAAACACACTGTTTACTTTTTTTTTTTTTTTTTTTTTTGCGGTACGCGGGCCTCTCACTGTTGCGGCCTCTCCCGTTGCGGAGCACAGGCTCCAGACGTGCAGGCTCAGAGGCCATGGCTCACGGGCCCAGCCGCTCCGCGGCATGTGGGATCCTCCCGGACCGGGACACGAACCCGCGTCCCCTGCATCGGCAGGCGGACTCTCAACCACTGCGCCACCAGGGAAGCCCCACACTATTTACTTTTAATTCAGTTAATCCTAGAATCGTAAAGTACAAAAGGCAGTCTTCCAGTTAATTGATGTAATATTTTCTAAAAGAGTTTCTCTCAAATCTGGTGACTTTACAGCTACCTCAATTATAATTATTAAAATAATTTCACAGATTTTCATTGTGTGTGAACAACCAGAAGACACTGCTTTTAATTTATAGATGATTCCAAGAAAATTGAATATTTTGCCTGGGAAGTGTTACAGATTGACCATAGGACCCATGAGTTAATTTTCAGTTGAGGATCCAGCTCCTACAAGTAATTACACTTGTCTTAGCAGGCGCTAATTCTCTCACCTTCCAAGTCCAAATCAAAAGTGTAGACGACATCCAATTAACTGAGAAATTTCAATCCACTTGCTAAACTTAATGAACGATTGTCTCATTAAACTGACAGTATGAATATGCCCTTCTGTTTACATGTTAAAGATAGTTTATCCAGGGAGAAAATATATGAATTTGTGAAATTTTGGAGGGGAACAGTTGTGAAGGGAAAAGATCACTTTGTTTTTGGAATAGAGTATTATTTTAAAAAAGCATAGAAAGGTAAATTTAAGAAAAGTAACATTTATCCAGCTCAACAGATTGGCAGTCCGTGCATTTACTCAAATTTCTGCAGTTGATTAAGGATGCTGAGTTAGCAAACATCCCTTTCCATTTAGCAGTATTGAATGAGAGAAAAAACTCTTCTCGCCAACACAAAAATCTATATCAATAGTGTCTCTTCAGGAAGTAGCTCATATCATTCACAAACTGTCTTAACTTTAAGTAACTTTGATTGAATATATCCTTATTCTGATTGTGGCTTGATGATGTTTCACTTCCATCCCTATAATCTTTACTGATAGGATTGTTGGTATAAGTTGGTGGACCTGGAAGCCTTAGGCTCTTACTTTTTTTTCTTTAAGGCACCAAAAGCAGCCAAGTTATCAAATACTTGACTGGCTTTTGCTTCTTTAGCAATTCATCCAGCTATTTTCCTGGCTCTGGATCGTCATCAAATTTCCATGATATGCTTTTCCTTCCATCATTGGTCACAATGCTTGAAAACCTGGAAACCACGATGGCCTGGATTTTTGCCTGCCGTCTGAGGTTCTTCATCTCCTGTTTACTCATTTTCTCTAAAACATGCTTTAGCCAGCATTTAGATTATGGAGACAAAGTCCATTTCAATTTTCCCATTCAATTAATTGCAGCAAGAACATAGGTTGGAATATTGAAAGAATTCATGACTTTCCAAAGGATGTACTTACAAATGTTAAGAATAGCGTACAGAAGAAGAAAGAAAGTACAAATACAGGTCAGAAAAATCTAGGTGCACTTTACAAGGATTTCCCTTAGGAGGATAATATGCACTTTATCTTTGGAGAAACCACCAAGCTATATGAGATACTTTACTCAGGGAACCAATGTCTGAGTTCACCTAGTATCTTTTATGCCCGACTGGCCACATAGTCAAAACCAGACTGTGTAACTGGCTAAGCCAGGTACAAGTCATTGATCTATACATTTTCAATAAGTAATGTAGATGAGCTTGTTCAGAGTACTTTGGAGAATGATTTGGATCTAAGCAGCATTTTATAAGTCACTGGCTGGCACATTTCATCCTCCTGGCCAAGGGTTGACCCCAGAGTTCCAGGCATCTCTAGAGATAAGCATAGAGCTACCACTGTCTAGCCACGAGTTGATGCTGTCCTTTCACACATTCTTTACACACATTTGCCACAGTGCGATTTCCAGCAGTTTCCTAGATTAATGTGCTTTGTTTCTCTGGGGATCTGGTTTTGGTTCTGATTTTCACCAGTTACTTATTTCAGTGTTTGGCCTAGTTGTTGGCATTTTACATGTGTTTTATTTGCCCCTGTCTTCCTCCTTCCCCACCTCCAACTGTAGCCCTTTGCTTCCTTTTGAGCTCCTAATAGGTGCAGAGTCAATACCAATTATTGAGGGGATTAACAATGTCTACAAGCTATTATGTTATGTATTTCTGCCTAAATTACTTCCCTGAATAGTAATTTTGGGGAAAGAGGACTACTGTCTGGGATAGGTACAGTGTAAGAGAAGACTTGCTTAAACCTATTTTCTGTACTAATTAGAGAGGAATTTATATTATGAAGGTCTAATGAAAATAGTATAATGGAGGGCTGAAGCTATTAAGTCATGCAAGTTCATCAAATAAATGCTTTGAGAAATTTTAATGTCATGGTCTCAGTAAATTAAAATGTGGATGGCGGAGGATGAAATCTGTATTCAGAAGCAAAGACATCTCAGTAGTGACGATTTCTTGTGTCCTTGTGTGGCAGGCACTATTCTAATCACTTTTTAATTTACTGATTCATTACAACATCCCTATTAGGTAGGTATTATCTATTAGCCTGGGTTACAGAGGCAGAAACGGAGGCACAAAAAGGTTTTGGTAACTCATAGGTGACTTCATAGTTACTGAGCAGTACAATCTAGGTCCTCTGGCACTATTGTCTGCCTCTTAACCACAAGACAATAGACACTTCCTCTCATGGAGGTCAGGGCAGAGGGTGGGGCGGGGGAAATGTGAGTAAAAGTGGAGATGCATTTTGCCAGGGTTAGTTTTTGAAAGCCGATTTTTTTTTTTTTTAATAGCTGAAGGGTACAGCCTACTGTTTGGAACCGTAACCTCAGTGATCAATAATTTAATCATTGGTATCAACCCATCATGCACTTCAGAATCTTATTTTGAATTTAAAAATACATAAAAATTACCCATGTTTACACATTTAAAAAGATCCCCAGTGAATCTGATGAATAGCCTTGGATTAGATTGACTCATTTAAAGACGTTTATCGTAGTCTTCCAATACGGAGCAGAGGTGGAACAAAGTTGCAAACAGTCATCAGATAGCACTTCCGTTTTTGTAAAAAGCAAGATTAAATTTGTTCTGAAGCAGTTTTCTACTAAATAAAGCATTTAGACCAATCGAATTTAATATGACTTTCAGATACCCTAAAATATCTTGGTTTTCCAACATATTTAATGTAATTCTTCAGGGACCTTACTTTCTGTTGTTTATCAACTTAAAAGTGTTGAGATTTTTGAATAGTCAAAGTTTAGAGAGATGTACGTTGTTCCTCAATCTTTGCATTCACAATATCCTTAAATTTGCAATGCTTTTAGTAGTCAAATAATTATGTCATTTAAAATATTGGGGGATTATCCTTTTGCTATTTACAGCATCTTCTAATTTATTTTCTGATTACTACAAAGAACCTAATTATTGAGATTTTTTTGCATGTGCAAATAATTAATATAAATGTGTAAGTAGTTATAAATAAAATATCTTTAAAGGGAATTACTTGTCTTCAGAAAGATATGCCAAGCTAATTACAATGTTAGTACATCCATAGCACATGGTTTTTGACAGTCAAACATGAATACATATTAATTTCAGAATAAGCACAATGCTTCCTGAAGAATATATGATGAAATGATAAGTTATATTAAGTTATATAATTTTAAAAGGAAATACTTGCTGACTTTTATACTTACCTGTATCACAGGAGAAATAGTTATGAACTGAATCATGTTTTCTTACTTAATTGTGTATTATTTTTAACTCTGGTGAAGATTGTTTAAAACCTCTATAGAATTCTAATTAATCAATATTAGCAAAAATAGCAAATCTAGAAAATCCAATCTAAAGAGAGTATTCACGTTCAAAGGAGAAAGCTTTAAAAATAGAAGCAAATATGGGAATTTTCTGGAGGTCCAGTGGTTAAGACTCTGTGCTTTCACTGCCTAGAGCCTGGGTTCAATCCCTGGTCGGGGAACTATGATCTCACAAGCCACACGGCATGGCCAAAAAAATAAGAAATAAAAATAAAAATAGAAGCAAATAATCATTCCTTAAATTTAAAAAAATCTTAATAACTACATTGATTAATAAATAAGGGCATTTTCTGTTGAAAGTGATAGAACATCTAACTCAAATTATCTGAAATAAAATGGAGTATATTGAGTCTAACAAGAAGAAAATTTTAAGAATAGGGTAACTTAGATCTAGGGCTCAAGTGGTGTTTTGAAGATTTTGTTACTTCCCCTCACTTTCTTGTCTTAATGCTGTCCTGAGTTCATTTTCCAGCATCATGTGGTAAAAAGATGATATTGCTGTGTCAGGAATCTTATCCATTCAGACTTTAAATCCAGCAATTAAAAATTTGAATATTTTCCCAAACACTCCTTAAAAATCTTCAGGTACACTATTTCATTTAGGTCTAAGTTATATGTTCTTCTCCTAGAGTGAAACTAATTGTTGTGTTAAACTTTACTGAGATCCTATGGGAATGAGTGTTTCCTCAGAAGAAAATTTTCATAAGATTAACATAATGAGCATGAATAGAGGTGAAGTAGTAGAAATCATAGATGCTCATTTTACTTTGTCTTTGTTGGAAAATAACACATATATGCTCATACACATACAGATTTCCCCTACATAAGTACATGTAAAATCTTCATCCTTATAGAATGAAGCAGTTCGCAACAAGAAAATGTACACAATAAGAACAACTAGGAAAGCTGGATAAATTACTAAATTCCAATTTTAAAAGTATGAGAGGGCTTCCCTGGTGGCGCAGTGGTTGAGAGTCCGCCTGCCGATGCAGGGGACACGGGTTCGTGCCCCGGTCCGGGAAGATCCCACACGCCGCGGAGCGGCTGGGCCCGTGAGCCATGGCCGCTGAGCCTGCGCGTCCGGAGCCTGTGCTCCGCAACGGGAGAGGCCACGGCAGTGAGAGGCCCGCGTACCGCAAAAAATAAGAATTAAAAAAGTATGAGAGCTGTAAAATCCAGAAACACTAGAGGGACTAGAAAATAGAGAAAAAAACACTTCTGAACCATTAAGAAGTGAAAGAGTATTTGTAGCTGAATTTCTTGCCTTCAAGTATTCATAAATTTCAGTCATGGCTAAGAGACTGAGAATCAAAACTTGGTCTTGGCAAAAGAAGTAATGCTTCCAATGAAACAAATTTATGATTAATGACTAATTTAGTAACAGAAATGGTGGAAAGTAGAAATCAATGGAATTATATGTTTAAAATGATGAAATAAAATACAAGTTTAAATTATATGCTCAGCAAAATATACTCTAGATTTAAACATGGAACAAAGAAATTTTAATTATTTATTTATTTATAACCGAGATATAATTGAAACGTATTTTAGACCAAGAGTGAGTGGATTTGTTGTCCGTAGGATTACAGTAAAAAGAAACATTGAAGTAGCACTTTAGAAACAATGAAATGATACCGGGAAGGAACTTGGGAATACTTGAAGTAGTACTGAACATCAGAAAGGTAGATGACTTTAAATAGTTACCAATTTTTCAAAAGCTGTTATATTTGGAAGATTAAGTTATATGTAGAATTAAAATAGATATACACTAAATTATTCAAAACAATATTGATTATTGATGTGAATCAATAATCAGTCACACAATGGAATGCTTTTTAGTAATGAGAATGAAAAATACAGAAATACATGCAACTATATAAATGCAACACACAAATGTAATAGTAAGGAAAAGAAGCAGACCCTATATGTCCCTTTTATATAAAGTACAAGAAGCAGCTAAATTTGTGCTATAAGAAGTTGAAATAATGGAAGATTTTGGAGGCCAGTGTTTGAAATGGAGCAAAACAGTGATTTCTGTCATTCTAATAATGTTGTATTTCTTGATTTGAATGTTTGTTGTATAGATATATGTAATTTGTGAAAATTCAGTAAGCTGTCCAACTATTACAGGAACCATTTTTCTGTGCATTTTACTTTATTGAGAAGTTAATGAGAAAGAGACATAGAGAATATGCTGTTTACTTATATGTGAGGGGGTGATATGAGGTTAGATAACTTTTAACACTTACCCTACAACAAATTTTAAAAGTTCCATTATTTAGCATAGTAATTAAAAGACTCAGCATTAGTAGAAATAACCTGGAAAAATAAATGAAGCATAATGAGAATGTGTTATATTAGAAACTAACCATTAAACTGTTCATAGAAAATTGCTAAATGATTCTTTTCACTTAATGATAAATGAATAATACATTTAATGATGATTATATCAAAGGATAAATGTTTTCAAAGATTTGCATGCATTGTGCTGGGTGCAGTGAGATTGGTAACATTCTCATGATAAAATGCAAGTGTAGAATGATTTAATGGTATATCAGATAACCAGAGTGCCAGAGTCAAATCTAACCATATTTTCATTCACTCAAAATATACTCATTAGGACATATTATTGAACATAAATGAAAGTTGTAAAAAACTAATATACCAAACTAAATGTAAAAAAAAACCCCTTAATTGTGCAATTTGTCATGAATTTATTTAATAAAAATATTGCAACAGTTAGGCTGTAGCTTGAAATTTTCTTGAAATGAAAACGGCAAATATAATTACTACTGAGAAATACTTTAGAAGATGAACTTCCTCACAGAAAATTATGTTACATAAAGACAATACGTATTGCTCTTCTACTATGCCCCACAGTCTGTTGTGCTCTTTTCACACATTCCCTGTAAGTCTGACAACATCGAGAGTCCTCTCATGACTCCATTTTGTAGAAAAGGAAATTGAGAATAACACTCAGTGACTCAAAATTAGTTCTGACCCTAACATCTGTGCTCTCAAATGAATGAGTCTCAGTACTAATTGTCCATCTGAATTTCATATGAAATCTTAAAATGCACAGAGTTGGGGGACTTCCCTGGTAGTGCAGTGGTTAAGAATCCGCCTGCCAATGCAGGCGACGTGGGTTTGAGCCCTGGTCCGGGAAAATCCCATATGCCGCGGAGCAACTAAGCCCATGCGCCACAACTACTGAGCCTGTGCTGTAGAGCCTGCGAGCCACAACTACTGAAGCCTGCATGTAGGGCCCATGCTCTGCAACAAGAGAAGCCATCGCACCACAACAAAGAGTAGCCCCCGCTTGCCGCAACTAGAGAAAGCCCACGTGCAGCAATGAAGACCCAACACAGCCATAAATAAATAAATAAGTAAATTTATTTAAAAAAATTCTGAGTTGGATCATTACCGCAATTCATTGAAACTAACACATAAGGAGTGAATCCTAGGCACCTGTATTTTCATAAAGTTCCACAGTTCTGAATTTCACTTGTCCTGTCTGACACTCTTCTACACAGTCCATGTAGGCGTTTCTTAATATATTCGTTTCTTTCCTCTGATTCAATGATATTGTTTTTGCTATCGTTTGTTTATTTTCAGAACTTTTCACTGCTTTTAGCGTTCTGTTGAGAAACCAGATTGCTGACTCCCAACTTGTGTCCCTGTGATTCTTTCCTTCCTTCAGGCTTAGACATTTCTCTTCTTCATCTGTTCTCTTACTTGTGTGTGGAGGTTATGGTCATGCTTTGGCTACTATTCTTCTCTTCCTGTTCCGACAACCAAAATGGATTGATTTACCAAATGACTGAATTGGTTGACTGTTTTCTCTGTGGCTAGCTATAATCAATTTTAATTTAAACTGTGATTTTCTATGGGTTATTCCTTGGATCAATCGGCCATCATTATATCAATATCCCTGAATTGTTATCTCATCCTTAAGAACAATATAGGTCTGTTGTTACACAGCCATCTCACTAAGTTAGAGAGAGAATTAATTTTTATCTTGGGGTGGCTGGCAAAATTATAAGTCTTAGTAAAAACTGTGGATTATAAGAGTGTTTAATTTATAATAACTTCCTAAGTTAAATGTGATTTTCTGTCTCTGTAGTTTTATTTCAAATTAAAAACTTTTAATAATTAAAAGTAATAGACTAATTACTATTAAGTAATAGGTCAAAGGTGGAATCAGGGAGAACTTTGGGAAGATGATTATAATAATCTATGTAAAAGAAATTGGCATGGAAGTAGGTACCAAGAGTAAAGAATTAGAATTACCTGGATTCTGGATGATGGTTTGACCAGTGGAAAGGGCTAATTGATTGCATGTGGGTTGTTACCAGGTTGTCACTGGTGACTTCAGGATTTTTAGCCCGAGCAGCTAGAAGATGTCAATTACTTATGTCTGTCAAGGAGAAAAAAAAAAGTGTTTTGTTATTGTTGTTTTGTTTTGGGGCAGGCAGATCAGGTAGTTAATTTGAGCTATTTAAACTTTGAAATACTTATTAAGCTTATTAAGCCATGAGACTGAGACCAGGTGTAATCACTGAAGGGGTGAGAATAGAGAAAAAAGTAGAACAGATAAAAAAATTAAGTCCTAGAACAATCCCATAAGTAGAGATCAGAACGAAAAATCAGCTAAGAAGACCGATTAGGATGAGAGCGTATGGTGAATGAAACACTAGGACATTGTGGTGTTACTGGAAGTGACTGAACCAATGTTTTGAGAAAAGGAGATTGATCATCTGTGCCAAATTCTGCTGATAAATTAAGTAAAATGAGAAATAAGAAATTACCATTGTATTTAGTATGACCATGATACATCAGAGCAATTTTGTTGGATTTTAGCTGATAAAATGTTTTTAAGCTCTGATAAAATCCAAGAGAATGAACAAATAATGATGCAGAGGAGGGGGAAATTGCCAAAAACATCCTAGTGGGAAAAAGGGAATGTTATGTTATGCAGAATTAAAAGGGAGCCATTTCTATTTTCTCTGACAGTTTTTCATAGCAAAATATGTGGATACTGATCCATGTAGCATCATTGATCCATGATATGGGTAGATTTCCTCAGTAAAATAAGAAACAAGGTCATCAGTTTAGGGTAGGTTGGGGGAGTGCATGTGAGTTGCTGAGGAGTTGAGAAGAAACAGTATGAAATAGTTATCTCAAAGGCAGTGAATGGATTAGAGAAATATTTTAAGACTTACAACTACATTCGGTGTTTTTCAGAGGCTGATGATAATATTTACATGTTTTTCCCGTTATTTTTAACTGCAGGAAGCAGGTAGAGTTCAGTTAGAGCCCTGGACTTTACTTAGGTTGCCATTTAGCTAATGGAATAATAGAGTGGAAGGAAAGGCAAGCAGATGTGCAAGGGAATAATTATACTGGTTGAGCATGGAATTTAATCAGGGAAAGGAAGAGATTGCTCAAGAAAATAGTGAGGAATAGTGAAAAATTAGTAGGATCAATCAGTTTCTGCATACCATTTCTGTTTTATTTCAAATTTTGTCATTTACTGACTTAATTGCTAAGTAAACAATAGATTTTTAATAAAATTTTCTGAATGAATAATATGGCCATATATGAAATACTATAATAATTTACATTTAACTTAAATAACATTTATTTAGGATGATTCATTATGTACCATTAACAAGTTAACATAAAATAACAATAAACTCAGAATGTTTAGGAACTTCTAAAAGAATCATATTCAGGAAGAATTAATTTAGGAATCATAGCATCTTTGCAGAAATCTATACATATCAGAAGTATCAGACACATTGTCATGTCAACAGCTTTGATACTTTCAACAAATTGTTATGGTTGGAACTCTTCCCAGACACATTCTGCTTTGTGCATGCAAATTCAATCTAAATTAGTGGAGGTCTAATTTAGAGGAGGACCTTTAGTTACATAATTGCAACTGGGTATGAATTAATGGTCACTGTTTCAGGGAAAGACTTGAAAATATGTAGATTAAAGGGTAGCCTATTGCTAATGATCATTATTTATTCAGCACCATTTGTTTCATCTAGGAAGAAATGAATAATATTGTTGAAATTCATAGATTATCCAAGGGCTATGCATAACTATATCATCAGAAGTTTTCAGGACCTCATTCTGAAAGCTATGGAGTGAAAATAACTGTCAGACTTTTTGGTGGGTAGGGTGGAAGGGGAATAAGGGACTTTTTTGTCCTACAGGAGAGACCAGCTGATGATCCCTTAATGCTTTATCCCTCACTGTGCCTTCTTCCAACTCCTCACACATATTCTAAACATTTAAAGGGTAAATGAGAGCATTTTAATTCTTAACTAGAAAAAATTTTCATTAATTATAAAATTGCAATATATTCCATTTTAAACTGTAATAAAAGTTTAAGAATAGATAAAATTTTATTAATGTGCAAGGCTACTTGCAAAGCCATTCTAAATTTTAAGTTTTTCTGTAGTTTGTATAAAAACATAATTTCATTTCTGTGTATCAAACTTAGACTATAATTTACAGGAAGAAAAATGTCTTTGACATAAAGTATATAATAAGAATCCCTTTGAAAATGTTGTAATTTAGTTCAATCACCAGATTATTTTTCCCCAAAGGTCAATGTCTAGAATCATTTGTATTTTATAAACAGTTATTAATAATGTACTATGTGCAAAGTAACAATCTGAGGTTCCATTTAGATATGTTACCAAACAGTCCAGGGTTTTCTACTTTGAATGTGAATTCATTGAAATGATACAAATTAACTTACATCAAGAAGAAAACAAAACAAAAACCTGAGAATGTGAGTTGAGTTATTTGATACCTAATGTGGATATTAATTTCCTTGTACTACAGAAGTATCTAAAGAGAAATAATGAGATCAGTTTGACTTCTGGCTTTGAAGTATCTTATATTTTACTGTTTCTGTTCTAAAATTCTGTTTGTGAAATTTTATAAACTTGTGCCTTTTTTTCCATTTAATATAGGAAGTTGAGAAAAGACTAATATTTTACAGCACAATGATAGACGTTTTTGGATATATGCTTTGTAGACTTGTAAAACATAAGCATGTTTGATTTCTCTAAGTCATCTAAAGCTAGTCAAATACACAAGAAATTCTTGAATGTATATAGATTACAAGATGGTAAGAATAAAATTAACTTATATGTCAATTGAAATCTGTGTGATGACTATATTATCAGTTAATTTCATCATTCATGGCAATTTTCATGCTGGGAGTGATATTCTCTTTTTGAAATTTAGTATGTTATAATAATTCAAAGCTACATACGTGCTATAAAATATAACTACCAGGTAATATGTCAAATAAGTTATTTTCAAGATTAAAATGACTGCTTTATTGGATTCTGCCATTTAAGTTGGACTCATTATTGTATTAATTAGCTTAAACACTTTAGAGTGAATATTGGTAAGATGGAGATATTTCAGATATGATAGTTTTCAGTGTTAAAAAATTATTTCAACAGTATATGATTGTAGTGTTTCAACATAGTTAGAAATAAAGTGAATAGAGTCAAACTCTCTTCCCTGCTCAGATATTTTTGTTGTGTTGGCTAAACTGTTATTCGAATGTAAAGCATCAGTCAATTACCTTATACAATGAGTTCTAAATACTTTTTCCCACCATCACATAGGTCAACATAAATTACCAGATCGTCCAAACTTTCTTTCTTTCCCTTTCTTTCTTTTTCTTTCTTTCTTTCTCTCTCTGACTGCTTTATTGGATTCTGCCATTTAAGTTGGACTCATTATTGTATTAATTAGCTTAAACACTTTAGAGTGAATATTGGTAAGATGGAGATATTTCAGATATGATAGTTTTCAGTGTTAAAAAATTATTTCAACAGTATATGATTGTAGTGTTTCAACATAGTTAGAAATAAAGTGAATAGAGTCAAACTCTCTTCCCTGCTCAGATATTTTTGTTGTGTTGGCTAAACTGTTATTCGAATGTAAAGCATCAGTCAATTACCTTATACAATGAGTTCTAAATACTTTTTCCCACCATCACATAGGTCAACATAAATTACCAGATCGTCCAAACTTTCTTTCTTTCCCTTTCTTTCTTTTTCTTTCTTTCTTTCTCTCTCTCTTTCTTTCTTTCTTTCTTTCTTTCTTTCTTTCGTTCTTTCTTTCCTTCTTTCTTCCTTTTTCTTTCTTTCTTTTTCTTTTTCTTTCATTCTTTCTTTCCTTCTTTCTTTCTCTTTCTTTCTTTCTTTCTTTTTCTTCCTTCCTTCCTTTCTCTCTCTCTTTCTTTCTTTCTTTCCTTCTTTCTTTCATTTTTGGCTGCACTGGGTCTTCGTTGCTATGTGCAGGCTTTCTCTAGTTGCGGCAAGCGGGGGCTACTCTTCATTGTGGTGTGCGGACTTCTTCTTGTGGTGGCTTCTCTTGTTGCAGAGCACAGGCTCTAGGTGTGCGGGCTTCAGTAGTTGTGGCACGTGGGCTCCGTAGTTGTGGCTCATGGGCTCTAGAGCGCAGGCTCAGTAGTTGTGGTGCATGGGCTTATTTGCTCCATGGCATGTGGGATCTTCACAGACCAGGGCTTGAACCCGTGTCCCCTGCATTGGCAGGTGGATTCTTAACCACTGCGCCACCAGGGAAGCTCCCCAAACTTTTTTTTAACCTGCAAACTTTTTCACCTACCTACAGTATTTCTTGCAGTTTGCTATAATGGTTATATTTTACATTTCCTCCTTCATTAGAGACATTAATGTACCTGATCTACATCTACCAGGTTCACGTTCTTCATACGTAACTTGATTAACCTTGGCCAAGATGCTAGGATGTCAAATATATGGTTTGGTTTTATTCATTCGAAAGAACTTGCTGACAGTATATTCGAGTGTCATCTGCATATATATTTTAATAATTGGCCACATGATCTGATTGCCTTAAATGTGTAAACATAAATTTATAACAAACCAGAGTCATATACTTTAAAAATATAAAAGTGTGATCAGTAATTCAAAATTTAACTCCAAACACTTTAAAAGTATTGACACAAATATAAAATCAGCAAAATAATTGGCATTTAAGATTCTGGAAAGTTGGACAATACTTCATCATAATATAGTTTTGAGAAAAATTAAACATGAAAGAAAATTAAACGTGTACTTTATAAACACAGACACACAAACACACAAAGTGTAAATATCCCTGGTTAATGCACATGGTCATCTGGTGTACAACTCTATAGTTTTAGTGTAGAATTACAGCCAACTGAAAGACAAGGAGATACATGTTGTCAACTACAAATTGGCATTTTCCATTGGCACTTGCCATCTTTCTCTACGAGGATTAAATCACGTGCTTCTGCAGCTGCTGACTTTCAACACCCCCGAAAGGAGCTCAGGTGGAGAGCAGCAATGAGGCCCTCTGTGCTCTCGGAAAACCTGGCAGAACAGGTCTTCAGACAGTTAGCTCCACCCATTTTATATGCTATTGACATTACAATTATCAACTACAAATTGGCACTTGCCATCTTTCTCTACGAGGATTAAATCACGTGCTTCTGCAGCTGCTGACTTTCAACACCCCCGAAAGGAGCTCAGGTGGAGAGCAGCAATGAGGCCCTCTGTGCTCTCGGAAAACCTGGCAGAACAGGTCTTCAGGCAGTTAGCTCTTTTCAGGAGAAGATTTTATGAGCCCAATTCTTGCATCTCCTCATACCTAGAAAAGCACTAAAATCCTTCATGGGGACGTGTGCCCCTTGTGACTAGAAGTAACCTGCACAAGACCGCAGAGACCTTCTGTAAAAAAATATGTGCTTGACTCTGCATGGACTCCCCTTTCACCAAAATCACATATACACTGACCTTCCCGCCTGCCTCTTTGGAGCAGCTTCTCAGAGCTCTCTGGGATGCTGTCTCCCGGGCTGCAGTCCTCATTTTGCCCCAAATAAAGCTTAACTCTCAACTCTCACTTTGTGCAGTTTAAGTTGATAATGTTCATACAAATAAATAAATTACACTAAGCTTCTTTCAGGTGGCTGAACCATCCATTAGAAGTGCTCTTTAAGAGGCGTATTAGAAAGCGCACGTGCCCTCTTGACTAAGGCTTTCTAAAGAAAGCTGCATCCCAACTTATACTTCTATCATCTGTAATCCGATTTTCTCATTAGTGTCGAACAATGAACTTATTAGAATCGTGAGAAATCCAGTGAGCACAATACTTTAGTCTCATAATAGCCCCTATAGAGTCTTGGTAGATGATTCAGGATCTAGAATATATCTAGGATAACTCGATGGATAAACCAGTAACTAAGTCTCATAGTCAGGAATAGAATTTTTTCTGTACTTATATATTCAGTGATAGTTTGTTGCTACCCATTAACAAGCATAATTGTGGCATGATGATATACAGCCACTTTACATAAAGTATATCCAGATGTCCTAAAATGACCGTGTTCAGCAAGCATATTTTTTTTCAGAAAATGACACATTTTCTGTAACAAAGCTAGAATTCATCTCAATGAAAAACATCCCATACAGAGATTATGCATGCATCTTAAATACCACACACACACTAAAATACACACACACAAATAAGTTCAAGAGAAATGTGGTCATGTCTCATTCCATTCACTATACAATTTACAAAGCACTTTTACCTACATTATCTTATTAATCTTTGAGAAGTATACATACTATTTCTGCTTCACAAATAAAATGAGGCTGAGAAAAACTGAGTGAGAAATTAAATATTTTCAGTAATTCATAAACCGATTAAATATTTGAATCATATTTTTAAAGTAGGTCATCTCATTCCTTTTCTACTAAAAATTTTTAACTTTAATAATCACCAATGCAGATGACAAGTTAGACAGTTAACATTGCTAGTTACAATTCTATTTAGATACATATACTTTGTAGACTTGAGAAAAATATTTGAAAATCGAAGATGACTCACCTCTCTCATTTCATTAGATTCCACCACTCAACTATTAGCCATTCTAATTCGATCACCCGATGTTTTTCATTCTTTAATAAACAAATAAGTATACAATATATTCTAGACACTGCAAGGATATAGGAGTAACTCCTCATATTGTTTACTATTCAATGGGAATACAAGTAACAAAGGATCTTACTTTGGGAAGTTGTCAATAATGACCGTCAATGAGCCACATCCCAATCCCAGAAATCTGGGATTCACATTTCAGTGCTTAAATCTAATGGGAATGCGCTTAAATGATCTCTCCTTTTAATAGAAAGCACTGTTGATGTCATCTTCAGATCATATTTAATGTGTTTGCCTTAAAAAGGAAGACACAGCTATCTTAAGTTATTTTAATGTTGCCATGGTCTATTAGATACCATGTTAAAAGTTTGGTGAGAAAAACAATCTCTTCAGGGTGACTAAAATAGCCTATAATTTTGAAATTTTAGGTACATTATTATTTTTTATTGAAGTATAGTTGATTTATAATGTTGTGTTAGTTTCAGGTGTTCAGCAAAGTGATTCAGTTTCATATATATATATATATATATATATATATATATATTCTTTTTCAGATTCTTTTCCCTGATAAGTTATGACAAGATATTGAGTATGGTTCCCTATGCTCTACAGTGGGGCCTTGTTGGTTATTTTATACATAGTTGTGCATATATGTTAACCCCCAAAGTAGGCACATTATTTTTATCTTTAGCGCTAATATGGTCTACATTGCTGTTCATTTGATGTTCTGAAGCACTAGGATATGTGAGCTTTAAAATGTATCAATTAGGGCTTCCCTGGTGGCGCAGTGGTTGCGCGTCCGCCTGCCGATGCAGGGGAACCGGGTTCGCGCCCCGGTCCGGGAAGATCCCACGTGCCGCGGAGCGGCTGGGCCCGTGAGCCGTGGCCGCTGAGCCTGCGCGTCCGGAGCCTGCGCTCCGCAGCGGGAGAGGCCACAGCAGTGAGAGGCCCGCGTACCGCAAAAAAAAAAAAAAAAAAATGTATCAATTAAATTCAACCTCATTTTTGGGGGCACGTCTAACATTTGCTTAACCTATAAGATCAAAGGAAATAAGTTTAAAGGGGTCTAGAAAGTATTGTGAACCCTGATTTTATATTTGAGAATTTAAGAAATATACTTAAATTTTACAGTGAGTAATTGATGAGACTGAAATGAGAATCTTAAGTTTTCTAAAACCAAGTCTGTTGCTCTATCATTCTATAATTGCTAATTTGAGAACCAAATTTTTTTTGCATTCGTTGTAGTCTAACATACCAAAATTTGATATTTATGTTTTATTACTTCTAAGGATCCATGATAAAGTATCTGAAATAAAATAAGCAATAAGTTGTTTTTTAAAACTTATTCCATGCTGGAACCACATAAGACTTGTTTTACATATTAATGCAGGATCACTTCTAACTTTTTCTTCTAACTTTATCTTAGTCTTCACCTAGTGAAAAATCATCTACTTTCATTTATGTGTATTCAAAAATCTGTGTTGTATAACAATTGCTGTGGCAGAAGTGGTTATATATATTACACAAAGAAACAAAAACATAAGATAGCCACAAACACATCTATGTTTCTATATATATAAAGTTCAAGTATCATTCATTTATTCATTCATCATGCTGCATATGTGGTGCAAGCATTACATTGAAGTAATTAAGCACACAGAGTCTAAGTTCAATTTGCCCATGTTGGAATGTCCACTTTACCACTTATCACGTGTATTCATTTTCTATTGCTGCTGTAGCAAAGTACAGCACTTAGTGGTTTATGGATACACATTCGATATCTTACAGCCCTGTAGTCTCACATGTGTCTCACTGGGCTAGAAATCAAGCTGTCTACAGGGGGCGGGGACTGTGTTCCTTTCTGGAGCCTGTAGGGGAGAATCCCTTTGCCTTTTCTGGTTTCTGGAGGCTGCCTGCATTCTTCGGATTCTGTCTCCTTCTTTCTCCTTCAAAGCCAGAAATGGCCAATCAAATCTTTCTCTCACTGAGTCATTCTGACACTGTCTTTTGCCTTTATCTTCCACTTTTAAGGACCTTTGTAATTACACTGAACCCAGGCGGATAATCCAGGTAAATGTCCTTATCATAATGTCAGCTAATTAGCAAGTTTATTTCCACCTTTAAACAATTTCTTATTGCCATGTAAGGCAAAATATTCGGGTTTAAGACATGAACATTTTTGGGGAGGTGGCATTATTCTGCCTACAACACTAAGTGATCTTTGAAGTCACTTACATCAGAAGTTTGACTTGAAGATATAGCACGATATGTGGTATTTAGAAATAAGTGCTCTGTAATTATTAGTTATCAACTTTAACTTGTTATGGAAATCTCAAATTAAAAAATTCCCTTTAACTTTATTTATTTAATAAATTTATCTTTTATTTATTTATTTTGGTCTGTGTTGGGTCTTTGTTGCTGCGCTCAGGGTTTCTCTAGTTGCAGCGAATGGGGGCTACTCTTCATTGTGGAGCATGGGATGTAGGCATGCGGGCTTCCGTAGTTGCGGCTCGCGGGCTCTAGAGCGCAGGCTCAGTAGTTGTGGTGCACGTGCTTTGTTGCTCAGCAGTGTGTGGGATCTTCCCGGACTAGGGCTCGAACCCGTGTCCCCTGCATTAGCAGGCAGATTCTTAACCACTGCGCGACGAGGGAAGTCCCCCCTTTAACTTTAAATGGAGCTCCCTGCTCAGGCTGAAGAAGTAGAACTACAGAACATTTCAGATTATGTAAAATAAATCGTCTCAATTTTATAAAAATTATGTTTTGAAATTTATATAACAATCATAAAATAAAACTGATTATTATTTATATGATATCATATGTACTATACCTCAATAATATGGATTTTTCTTGATTTATCAATTTTCTCTTTCCAATTTCCCTGGCTGGGAACAATATCCGTAGACCAAGTCCTAGAATGACTGCCTGTCATGTTTAGGTCCTGCATATATACAAACACACATATATATTTTTAAAGAGTACTTCCTCACCCAGTTTAACCTCAATGTTATAAATTTGGGTAAGAGCATATCAATATTATAATTCTATATTTATTTTTAAAACAGTAAATTATATAAAACTTTTAAATTTATTTTTTATTCAGTTTTTGCAAATGGGGACCTCATAATATTTCTTGAAGATTTTTATTTTTGTAAATACAAATGGAATGTGATTTTTAAGAAATGCTGTGAATGTGTTATAGAATACACCTTGGACAGTTTTCTATTTCCTTTTCCTAATTTATAATGCAACAGTTATAAAAGCTTACCACTTCTGTACTCCTACCTTGGGGAGAAATCGGTGGAAATTTCATAACCTCAGTTCTTATGAAGCTCTTCTGCCACAGGGAACAACTTCTAAGGCTTCAGGAAAGAGAAATGTTTATCACGAAGTAAAACATCTCCTGAGTCAGCCTCTTCAGGGAGATTTGTTGCCACTTTTATTGAATTCCTGAGAGTTTTATTCCTCAAGCTATTACTCTCAAATGTATGAGCAAGAAAAGGCCAAAGCCCTGTTAGGCTTTAATATGTCTCCTCATGTAAATGTTTACTAAAACTAAGAACAATGCAGTAAGTCAGAGGAGCACTGCCTGGTAGCTTTTTATCTTGTTTTCAGCCAGTATCTCCTGCTGAGTAAGAAAGATTTGAGTTCAAGTGCTGTCTTTGACCCTTTTTTTTTTAACTTCATGTAACTAACTGAATCTTTCTAAAGATATTTCTTATTGTGAAAGGGGGACAAAAACGCTAATATGATAGTGTTGGCATTGTATTATATGAGATTACTTATCCAAATAATTTATTAGGGTGCCTGACCCAGTGTAAGTTTTCAGCCAGTTATAAGTTTATCCGCATTCCTTCCAAAAGGTTCCTTTCTCTTCACTTACTTTTCTGTTCAGTCCTTCTGTTTTGACTAGATTTATCTGAACTTTATCAACCTCACTCAGAAACAGGACACTTAATGTGGTATTTATCATCCTCTGCCAGCCTAATTTTAAGATTAAACAAATAGTGTTTGGGGAAGCTATAGGCAAAGAAAACAATCTAATTCCTACAGAGTGTTTCCTGCTTTTGTGGCCTATCAGACAAAAGCTCTGTCTTAGCCACACTGAAAATTCTTTGCATCAAAATACCACATATAATTAATGTAACTCTAATCTATCAACCTAGGTGAGAAAACTTAATTTGGCTGAATTTTATACTATTACTGGGAAACAAATAAGTTATTAAAAGCAATCAAATACGTAGACTAAATCAAATCTAGCTTATTTTCACACTAGCACAAACCCTTCCTGCAAACCTTTCTGTACCTAAAATAGCCAGAGATCTTTAGATGAAATGGACATCATATCCAATTTGTACCAGTGGGGCGGGGGAATGGATGGTTCAGGGAATGGATTTTCAATTATCAAATCAACTTCAGGGCTGGACCAAAAGAGCAACACTCTTACATTGACATGTTGTGACATGAGAGCTCCGATAATGAGGTGGTAGGGACCTCATTTTTATGTCTCAGTGAAATAGCTCACAGAATAGCATGCTACTCCCATAATTATGATAAGCAATAATTACAGGATCAGGTTATTAAAGCCTGCATGTTAAGAGGAAAACTGACGCTGGGCTAGAAAGTAATAGGTGATGAGGTCCTGAATAAAGCTTCATTTTATGTTTAACTTCATTATACACTTGACACTGATGAAAGGTTGAAGGGTTTTTTTGTTGGTATATTTTAGCTTGCAATGCACTGTATGTTAATAAAACATGTGCTATTGACACAGTTATGTATCTCACCATCAATCCTAATACCATGACACAAACAGGTGAGTGAGAATATGGCAGCATTCATTTTTATTATAATTGTCCTAGATTATTGCTTCTAACATAGTGATGATGGCACATGCCATTTCATATAATTCAGCATGATCCCAAAACTCGTGCCACTGTCTCAAAAAGAGAAGGGCCATGGGTAGAATTTATTAATAACGTGCAAAAAAAATCATGTCTTTCCTTTTATTAAAATGTGTTGTCACTCAATTGCAGTGAATTAATAAAACGAGGATTTGGAAAAAGAGCAAGAATCTATTTTTTTTTATTTTTTATTTTTTTTTTGTGGTAATCGGGCCTCCTTCTGTTGTGGCCTCTCCCGTCGCGGAGCACAGGCTCCGGACGCACAGGCTCAGCGGCCATGGCTCACGGGCCCAGCCGCTCCGCGGCATGTGGGATCCTCCCAGACCGGGGCGCGAACCCGGTTCCCCTGCATCGGCAGGCGGACGCGCAACCGCTGCGCCACCAGGGAAGCCCAAGAATCTATTTTTAATTCAACAGGAATTTATTGAGAAATTACTTTGTTTCAGTTGTATCAGGGAACTAAATGGACAGACATACATAAACAGACGGCATGTTCTCCACACCAATCTGCCATAAAATCAAATGTTAGCTGTGTGAGATAGGGCGAGTTATTTAACCAAAGTAAGTTGTAATTTCTCTGCAGGTTAAATATTCAATTACTATATACATTTTAAGTAATATGATAAGAGAAGCAGAGTGCTATGTTAGCACACACTATTTTTTCTTCTGTCCTCCCGCTCTTTTTTTTTTTTTTTTGCGGTACGCGGGCCTCTCACTGCTGTGGCCTCTCCCGTTGCGGAGCACAGGCTCCGAACGCGCAGGCGCAGCGGCCATGGCTCACGGGCCCAGCCGCTCCGCGGCATGTGGGATCTTCCCGGACCGGGGCACGAACCCGTATCCCCTGCATCGGCAGGTGGACTCTCAACCACTGCGCCACCAGGGAAGCCCATGTCCTCCCACTCTTATGTCACCCATTTTCTTTCTTTTTTCTTTTTCGTCATAACATTGATTTGGCACATAAGATGCCCCAAAAGGCCAAAAGGCAGTCCTCACTTTCAATACATTGGGCCCCGAATTGAGAAATTTTACCTCTGTTTCCTAGGTGTTCCAAATCCATTGAGCCCAAAAGCATGAGGACAATAAATAAAATTCTTCAACTAGGCTGGGTGTATTGGTGAGACTGGCCCACATATAACTATGTTCCTTGATTCTTATATCTGTGTGTTTAGGAGTACAGGAGATCATCAAATAGTACCTGTTGTTGTAAACCATGCTGATACTGCATCCAGTAGATAGCCCAACCCTAAGAACGTTGTCTCCAGGTAGGGAAGAAATTAAGTCTTCATCAGGTCACTCAATCTTTCTATCAAGCTACCTGCTTCTGGGTGATGGGGCTCCTTATTAAATCAGTAGCTTCTGTTTACATGAGTCCATTGTCTCCACTGTCACATTTCTTCATAATAAAATATGTGTGGATTATCACAACCATAGATAAGGCATTGTCTAAGTTCAAAATGGTGGTGCTGGCAGATCAGTGGGTAGAGAAGGCAAACCCATGACTGAAAGCGTGACTCTGCCCCTGAGCACAAAGCACTGGTCTTTCCACGACAGAAGGAATCCAGTATAATCTGCCAGCTGGTAACTTGCTGAGGCCCCTTGTGTGCCTTGGTAAATCAACTCCCCGAGACGGGAAAAGATCCCAGATTTATAGTCTTTGCTGATTTCCATGGTGTCCCCATGCTACCAATATGATATCATGAAAAATAAAGCTAAGGAGACATGTGTACAAATGACTTATGAGACCTGGTAGGAGCTCCAGAACAACACTGCTCTTCAAAGTTTGTGTGCCCAAGTTGTGACTGTAACCATGTCAACCATAGTGAGGAAGATATATATATATATATATATATATTTTTTTTTTTGAGCCCATGCCTGTAATCCTCAAATACATAAGCAACTAATCACAGAATCCATTTTGAGGATCACTTTCCTTGTAGCAGTGAAGAGTATCCAGAAGGATTAATAATGATCTATAAGGCAAACAGGAGATACCAGGCATGTAGAGAAACCCTAATTACTCTTAATTTACTAGTGATAGATTTAGGATCAGAATCTGAACTATATGACTCCAAACTTTATCATCTAAACTGGGCTTTATTTATTTTATCAAGGCCCTATAAAATAATTAGTAAATTCATAATCCTTGACATGAATATGGAGATACATATATGTGTATATATATATAATATGAATGCATATATGTGGGTATATGTATATTTGTATATAAAAGTGATATAACTTATTTGGAGTAGTATAAAAAAATGCACATTTTAATACACTCTAGTTTACAGTCACATCTATGCTATATAAAACATAATGTTTCTATATTCTCAAAATATTTTATTTCCTGTTAGGTACTTGAATGCCAGCTGGATAGGGACAAATTTGTAGCTCTACTGATTATTCTGCTGTTGCTTTTTTGGAAACATGAAAAATGAACTGTGGATTAGCAGAAAGGTTGAAGTTGGATGAGATAAGTTTGGAAATTAAAATAGTATTAACATTTCTGGACCACAAGGAAAATTATATATCCAGCAGTTTAAACTGGCAAGTTGGTAACTCTAAGATTGTTTGCAATATCTAGTGCTGCTTTTGTAAAAATGACTTATAAAGAGTATCTACCAGTAAAGTTTTAGTCCTGACTGATAAATTTACCTAAATAAGTATAAATATAAATATAACACAGTTTGCTTTAAGTTCTGCACAATATTATGGAATGCCCTTCTGTGGCCCACACTGCATTATTATTCATCACACCGCATAAGATTAGAAAGAAAACTTAGGACAAAAAAAGACCAAAATCAATCTAATAGCTTAACAGAGACTTGTATTCCATATTAAAGGCAAATTTCAAACAATAATTAAGAATTAACCATCTTCCTTTCTGCTCTCTCTCTGCTTTGGGAAGTTTCAATTTCATGATCTGTTTTAAGTTGTAGGCTGTGAATTGCATGTTCATTGTAGAGACAACTGACAGATCAGGGGTGCCTGCAGCCAAATAGGTGAAACTCCCCAGGTAAAAAAGATGAAGGAGTGACCTGAGCTGTTAATTACTTTCCTGAGGGCAGAGGGCAGAGCTAGTGGTTGACAACAAAAGCTTTCCCTAGACTTTCCAGAACTTAATCCCATTAGATGAGACCTTGCCAGGGCAAATATTGGATCTAAGAAGGTACAGACATTCCTTACAATATTGTAGGAGCAGACACGCAATAGGGAAAGACTGAAAATTATCTAAACAATGACATAGGATTTACATGTTTTCAATTTCTCCTTAGTTCAAGCATTATGAGTTTGAAAGTAGCCCTGACATTCTGCACTTAATAACATAAGTAACACATTTATTGTCAATTTTGAGTGTTAGGGAAAAAAACCTGGCAACATTTTGGGGTACTACTTGTGTGATTGTAGTGCTACTTACAAGTTTAGGCTTTCCCATAACATAGGGTAAAATACAATTTCCATTGTAATCATTTTAAAACTAGGAAAATTCAATTTTTCCAAATTAAAAGAAAAATTTAAAAAAAAACCTGAAAAATATTACCGATTGCTTTTTATTGTGTGATTCCTTGATTAGTCTTTATGAAATATTATGTCATTGTATTACATGTGGTAATTTCAAATGTGAGTCACTCTTATAGCAGGAATAACATGAACTTGATTAGCATTAATTTTTCTGGAAAAAAGGAAATATAGAAGCCAGAATTGTGATGACTGAAATGTAAACAATGTAGTTTCAAAAACATTAATTATGTTTGAAAAGAAAGAAAACCACCATTTTTTACTAAAATTTTTAAAAAGCAATGAAAATAAATTATATATTTCAAATATTCCATATTTATAATTTGGTATCTTTTTCAAGAAAGAGAAAGGTTTTTGCAAAACTCACATTTTGCTTTATAATTGAAGCCTGGGTTGTAAGTAGCATGATCATTTGAGCCATGAAAGGCATATAAATGAATATATATGTATATATATACTTATTTATATATGTGTGTGTGTCTGTGTATATGTGTTTACTTCTATTATTATTTCAGTATAAATGAAGAGCAGAAATTGTTGGCTAAGGCAGAGTAAGAATATTCCAATTTGATTTCCAACAGTAAATAATTTTGTTGTTTAAAAATATATGATACTGTTTCTGGAACTATAGGCTCTTTAGGAAATGAGAAGCAAATGAAACGAACAAACCATTATTACAATGAGTTTTCATGATAGCTGTTTTAATAAATTATTCTTTTATTCATGTTATGTGTTCCAGTTTCTTTTTATTTCCATGTCTTCTTCATTCATTTACATTCTTCTGCATTAAAGAAGAAATTGAACTAAAATGGTCAACAAATATTTATTGCACTTGCTTCCAATCATCTACCTAATGTGTTTCCTCTTTTCTCATGTAATTCTTATGCTCAAAAACTTTGCTTTAAGCATTATGACTGTGTATTGTGATATGTTAAGACTTTCCTCCTGATATTTATGACTCAATGTTATATTTGCATCATTTCTAGCTAGTCATTTGACATTATCACCCTAAATGTTGAGCAATTTCAATGAACATAACACTTTAATAAGAGACAGAATGAACCAGTCATCTGGTTCAGTTAGGTCAGTGTCCTCATTGTTCCCAAGTGATTCTATTATATTCTTTATTTCTTTTTTTATTTTTACCAACAAATACCATGCCAGTTTCTTTCCTCCTTTACATCTGAGCAAACCTCAAGTCTTCCTGTCACTGTGAGGCTTTCACTAACTTGAACCTAAACTCTTTTCCTCCTCTTAGCATCACTAATATATATTATACAATTTGGCATTTGCTCATATACTTTTATACAGTTCTTTGTTTCCTATGCATTTATTGTTACTGATTTAATGCATCAACCAGCTCTTATTTGTTATGGAATAACTTCAAGATTTTAGTTAGCACTTTTCAATAAAAGAACCCTTTAGCTATCTAAACCTATAGATTAGATATAGTTTCTGAGCTCAAGAAGCTTATAATTTAATAAAGGACCATTAAAAATAGTTCCTCACATTGCCAGAAAGCAGAAGAATGAGCACACGGAAGGAATACAATAAATTAGTAATGACGCTTTCATAACTAAAGCAAAATAAGTATCAGGGCTTACAGTTGAATGTAAGAGAATACAAAAACATACTAACATGAGCGAAATATTTTGGTTCTTGCATTAGAGATGGATTTAGTCATAAAAATAACATGTATGTTCTATGTGTTCTATATATTATATATATATATATATTTTTTTTTTTTTTTTTTTTGGTA
>NC_041217.1:12709019-12710503 GCF_002837175.3 Physeter macrocephalus | reverse complement strand
CTCTCACTGTTGTGGCCTCTCCCGTTGCGGAGCACAGGCTCCGGACGCGCAGGCTCAGCGGCCATGGCTCACGGGCCCAGCCGCTCCGCGGCACGTGGGATCCTCCCGGACCGGGGCACGAACCCGTGTCCCCTGCATCGGCAGGCGGACTCTCAACCACTGCTCCACCAGAGAAACCCTATATATTATATATATTTTATATTTTATATATATATATATTTTTTTCTGAAACCCTTGGATGGAAATTTGACTTGGTTTATAATGTCATCTGTGGGCATCTCAGTAAGAGGGTGTTAGAAAGGGCTTATGATAGGATTTGGGTTTTGGTTGGGTGATTTTGGGAATGGCCTAAGGAAGCAAGGGTTTGCATTGGGTGTGGTGCTGTCAGGACGCAGGGACAATTCCAACTGAGTATCCCAATAAATCTTACCTTTGGAGAGAACAGACTAGAGTGAAGTTAAACTATAATTGGTAAAGATTCATCAGTTAATCATTCGTATCAGCACTGGGAGGGACTATTTGGTATTTTGTTTCTTGGAAAATATTTTTTATTTTCATTCAGACAGGATTACAGAGCGCTGTAGTTTTTGTCTTCATCCATCATGGTCACAGAATGTTCTTTTCTAATGTTGATGTTCCGTGAAATTATTTTAGGAGAACAACAAAGCCCAGCTGAAGTACCAGCCGGCTCCTGGGTGTTAGGGACTGCTTTTCTGTTTCTCAATAATACAGTTTAAAAGAGTAAAATTATTTTTATTTATTTTTAAAATATTTATTTATTTATTTTTGGCTGTGTTGGGTCTTAGTTGCTGCGTTCGGGCTTTCTCTAGTTGCAGGCGAGCGGGGGCTACTCTTCCTTGAAGAGCGCGGGCTTCTCATTGCGGTGGCTTCTCTTGTTGTGGAGCACGGCCTCTAGGGTGCGCAGGCTTCAGTAGCTGTGGCACACGGGCCCAGTAGTTGTGGCTCGCGGGCTCTAGAGCGCAGGCTCAGTAGTTGTGGCACACGGGCTTAGTTGCTCCGTGGCATGTGGGATCTTTTGGCTGTTTCAAAGCTTAATGGAGGCCATTCCAATTCCAAGTTAGGTTTGGCCACTTGCAAGGATGTTAAATCCCGAATCATAGTGGTTTAAGAAAGAATGTTGGTGAAAGCCACACACACACACACACACACACACACACACACACACACACACACACACAGTTGTAGCCTGTGCAAAATGAAGTTCGATTCTGCCTCATCTTTGCCTTGTGATGGATGGCACTGCTGTTGATTAGAATGATGGGAATGAATATGTGGTCAAAGGAACTAGCAAAAGACTCCGTGGTGTTCTGATAAGTGATTTACTACACAGATTAACATAAATGATCCTGTATCAGACAGAATGAGGCAGATTACTCTAATAAAGTATCTCAACATTTAAATGGCTTAAAACAACAAAGTTCACTTTTTTTTTTTTTTTTTTTTTTTTTTTTGCGGTACGCGGG
>NC_041217.1:12702842-12709003 GCF_002837175.3 Physeter macrocephalus | reverse complement strand
GGCAGGCGGACTCTCAACCACTGCGCCACCAGGGAAGTCCCAGAATATTTTAATATAGCACAGTTTTAATTTTTTAAGTACCATGGTGCATTTTGTTTGCTTGTTCACTTCTTGTTGTTGTCGTGTAGTTACAATATGCCATTGCTCTTCATTAATGTTTCAGTATTCCTTTTCTCTATGATGAGTTTTCTAGTTTCTGATCTCCCAATATTTTTGCTAAAGGCATTGGAGAGGAAGTAAAAATGTATTTCAGGATTTTTCTTTATCTATATACATTTAGAAAAATTGGCTCTAGCAAACATTTTCAGTCATTGGATCCAGAAGAAGCTGTAGGCTCTTTAAGACAGAGATTGTCTTTCAATTTCCAATATTTATTTTAATGCTTGCCTACAGCAGATGTTCTGTATGTAATGTGTTAAAAAGCAGTAAATGAAATAGTAATTTTCAGAATTACCTCTGATAAAGATTTAATCCCTATATACCAGTGTACATATAATTTAAATATGTAATTATATTTTAATATGAAGAATTTCACATTTGATTTTTAAAAAAATTTGTCTGCAGACTTAACTACATTTAATTAATATTAATATTACATTTGAGCCAATGGTATATTTAATATAAATTATATATGATAATTAAAACTTCAGTAAAAAATAAGGTATGTTAGTATTAAGCTCGTATAAATATGGAGTATATAGACATAGATGTATCACCTATGTGAGAATGAATTGCTTTGTCCTTCCTCTTACCCCATTCCCAATCAGTAAATTTCACCATTATCCATCAAATTGTTCAATTCAGTAATCCAAAAAAACATTTTTGATTAACTTTTTCCCTATACACATCCATGTTTATTAAGCCCTAACATTATATATATTCAAAATGTGTCTCAAATCCATCTCCTTCTCTTCACACTACTACCATCATTTAATCCAGGCCACTATTTACATCCACCTGATCTATTACAATTTAACTATTTTTCCCATTATCTTCATATCTACCTGTTCTTCCCCTGAAACATGAATGGTCTAAGATGTGAATTAGTTATATGTTTTCATCTTAAAGTTCTTCAGTATTCTTCCATTGTTCAAATCCCTTACCATAATCAACAGAGACCACCATAATATGCTCTCTGCCTGTTTTTAAAGTTTCATTTTACTTCACCCATATGTTTCACTGCTATCCAGGTACATGATTGATTTGTTAGTTTCTAGAATAAACCAATTTTAAACTGAAATTTTATTGAAATGAAAATAGATTCAAATTCAGTTTAATAAGTAATTCTCAGAGGCTCATAGACTCTTTATCAAGAGTACAAATACTTCAGTGATAACATCCTGCAAAATTATAGTAATAATGTGGTAACCATGATATTGGCATTGATACAGTTCATCATTGTGTGTTATGTATATTTAGTTCTAAACAACTTTTATCATATATGTAGATTTGTGTAACCACCAGAGAAAAGATGCACAACAATTTCATCACCATAAATATACTGTATGTTAGCCTTTTATAACCAAACCCATCTCCCTCTTATTTCACCATCTGCCCCAAATTTAACTGCTGGCATTCTCTAATTTGTGCTTCATTTCTGAAATGTCATTTCTAAAATGTATGTAGGCGGAATCATATAGTATGTAATATTTGGGGATTACCTTTTTTCGTTAAACATATTTACCTGAAGATTCATCCAAGTTGTGTGGACCAAAAGTTTGTTTCCTTTTTGTTGCTGATTACATGCTGGAGTTATTGTAAAAAAAAAAAAAAAAATGCTGTGAACATTAGTGTACTAGTTTTTTTGTAAATGTATGTTTTCATTTCATTTAAATGAATGTCCCAGAGTGCAATTGCTTGGTTGTATGGTAATCATATATGTCATTTTATAAGAAACTGACCAACTGTTATCCAGAGTATCTGTACCATTTTACAATCTTACCAGCAGTGTATGAGTGATCCAGTTTCTCTGCATCCTTGCCAGCATCTGGTGTTAGTATCAATACTATTTTTACTTTTAGTAATTCTGATAGGTTTGTAGTGTTCTCTTACAGTGGATATAATTTACATTTTCCAAATGGCTAGTGATATTTAACATCACTTTGTGAGCTTATCTGCCATCTGTATATCCTCTTTGTTGGACCTGAATTGTTTGCTCTTGGTGCTGAATTTTGACAGTTCTTTTTGAATTCCAAACGCAAGTTCTTTCTCAGATATGTGGTTTGCAAATATTTTTTCCATTTTGTTGTTTTTCCTTTTCATACTCTTCACAGGGTCTTTCACAAAACAAAAATTTTGAATTTTGATGTGATCCAATTTATCACATTTTTCTTTTCGCAATTATGCTTTTGGTGTAAGTCCATGCAGTTTTTGCCTAACTCTTGATTGCAAAGAATTTCTGTTTTCCAAAATGTTATAGTTTTATGTTTTACATTAATTCCATGATTCATTTTGAGTTAATTTTTGTATAAGGTGTGAAGTTTAGGTCAAAATTCTTCCTCCCCTCAGTGGATGTCCAATTGTTCTTGCACCATTTATTGAAAAGGTTATCCCTACTCCAATGACTGTACCTTTGTCAAAATTCACTTCAGCATATATTCAGCCTGTTTCTGGACTCTATATTTTTTTACATGTATATATGTCTATTGATCCATCAATACACTACTATTTTGATTACTGTAGATATATAATAAGGCTTAATAACTGGAAAAGTGATTCCTCTCATTTTATTCTTCTTTTTCAAGATTGTTCTAACTATGCTAGGGCCTATGATATTCCATATAAATGTGAGAATACATGTCTATGTTCAAAAAAACTTGCTGGAATGTTGCTAAGAATTACATTGAATATAAAGATCAATATGTGGGGAACTGATATCTTTACTACATTGAATCTGTAAATCAATGAACACAGCAGCATTTTGTAATTATCAGTATACAGATACTATACGCATTTTAAGCGTATACCTTAGAATTTTCTTTGGATCGATAGTATCTTTTAAAACTTGATTTTCTGTACGTTCACTGTTAGTATACAGATATACAATTGACTTTTTGTGTTGATCTTATAACTTGCAACATTGCTGAACTCAATAATTGGTTCTAAGAGATTTTGTGTAGATCTTTGTGATTTTCCACGTAAACAACCATGTCATCTACATCAAGGACAGTTTTATTTCTTTTTTTGTCTTATTGCAGTGAATAGAACTTGAGTAATATGTTGAGTAATAATGGTGAAACAGACATCTTGTCATCATCACAATCTTAAGGGGAAAGCATTCAGTCTTTTACCATCAAGGTTGATGTTAGTTGTAGGCTTATCTCCCTCTATTTCTAATGTGCTGAGGGATTTTTATCATGAATGGGCATTAGATTTTGTCAAATACTTTGCATCAATTGACATGATCACATGATTTTTCTTTTTTAGCCTATTGATGTGGTGGATGTGACAGGCAAAATAATGCCCCCCCACTTTCCTAATCCCTGGAATCTGTGACATATTGTTACCATGACAAAAGGGGATTAGGATTGCAGATGGAATTAAAGTTGCTGGTCAGTTGACTTTAGTGAGATTATCCTGGATTATGGCTGTTAATCCAATATAATCACAGGGTCCTTTAGATGTGGAAGAGGGATGCAGAAGGAGAGTCAGAGAGATGCAATGCAAATTCAGCCTACCATTGCTGCCTTTGAAGATGGAGGAAGGAAGCCATCAGTTGAGGAATGCAGGCCGCCTCTACAAGCAGGAAACAGCAAGGAAACAGATTATCTCCTGGAAATTCTAGAAACAAGTGCACCCCTGATGACACCTTAATTTTAACCTACTAAGACCTGTGTCAAACTTTTGACTTACAGCACTGTAAAATAATGAATTTGTTCATTTAGTTTATTTATTTATTTTGTCTCGGCACTTAGATTTTAGTATTTTGTCGCAGCATAAAGAGAAAATAAATACACTGGGTTATACTAATTGATTTTTCTAATGTTGAACCAGCCCTGCATATCTGAAATATATCCTAGTTGTTCATGTAATTATTTTATGCAATGCTGGGCTTCGGTTTGCTAAAGTTATATCATGATTTTTTTGTGTGTCTACGTTCATGAAAGATATTATCCTGTAATTTTCTTTTTCTGTGTTGTCTTTGTCAGAGTAATAGTGTTCTCAAAATAAGTTTGGATCTATTTCTTCACATTTGGAGGTTTCATGTTGCCTTTCTGTTATTGATTTCTACTTAGAGTCATCATGTGGTCAGAGAACTCTGTGCTATTTCAATTATTTTACATGTGTTGAGGTTTGTGCTGTGGCCCCGGATATAGTCTATCTTAGTGAATAATCCATGGGAGTTTAAAACAATCTTATTCTGCCACTGTTGGGTGGATTGTTCTATACACGTCACCTTGATCCTGTTGGTTGATTGTATTGTTCTGATCATCTATATCCTGATGATTTTCTGTGAAATGTTACACCCTTTCACAAAAGTCTTAGCAGTAATTTTTTGGACCTGTCTCCCCAGGCAAGGGAAACAAAAGCAAAAACAAACCAAAGGGACCTAATTAAACTTTAAAGATTTTGCACATCAAAGGAAACCACTGAGAAAATGAAAAGACAACCTACTGAATGAAAGAAAATATTTGCAAATGATACGACTGACAAGGGGTTTAATGTCCAAAATATATAGACAACTCATACAACTCACTATCAAAAAAACCAAAACAGCCTGATTAAAAAATGGGCAGAGAACCTGAAGAGACATATTTCTAAAGAAGACATGCAGATGGTCAATAGGCATGTGAAAGGATGTTCAACATCGCTAATCAGAGAAATGCAAATCAAAGTCACAATGAGATATCACCTGTCACCTGTCAGAATGACCGTCATGAAAAAGACCACAAATAACAAATATTGGTGAGGATGTGGAGAAAAGGGAACACTTGTACACTGTTGGTGGGAATGTAAATTGGTGCAGCCACTGTGGTAAACAGTCTGGAGGTTTCTCAAAAGACTAAAAATAGAACTACCATATGTCCCAGTCATTCCACTCTGGATATATATGTGAAGAAAATGAAAATACATCTTTGAAAAGATACATGCACTCTAATGTTCATAGCAGCATTATTTACAATAGCCAAGATATGGAAGTAACTTAAGTGTCTACCAACAGAGGAATAAAGAATATGTAAGATACACACACACACACACACACACACACACACACACACACACACACAGTTGAAGTTAGCCATAAAGGAATGAATTTTGCCATTTTCAACAACATGGATAGACCTGGAGGGTGTCATGCTTAGTGAAGTAAGTCAGACAGAAAAATACAAATACTGTATGTTATCACTTATATGTGGAATTAAAAACAAATAAATGAATGAATATAACAAAGCAAAAAGAGACTCATAGGTACAGAGAACAAACCTAGTGGTCACTGAGGGGAGAGAGGTAGGTAGAGGGGCCAGATGGAGGAATGGGATTAAGTGTGAACTACTAGGTATAAAATGAATAAGATATAAGGATATAATGTACAGCGCAGGGAATAGAACCAATATTTTATAATAACTTTAATGGAGTATAATCTATAAAAATATCCAATCATAACTCAAACTAATATAACATTATAAAAAAGCTATACAACAAATAAAAAAGTTTAAAAAGATACAAAAAAGTAAAAATAGAACTCTCATTCTGTATAACAGAATTCTTCTTGCATAGTTATTTTATTTTGATTTTTATCAAATATAGTTTATTAAATATTTAGAATATAAATATTACATTATTACAATTAATAAAAATCTGTCTCGATTGCTATAAAAGATGGAGAGATTATAAAATCTTACCTACTTGCAAGAGGATTCTTTCTCTTTTTCTCTTCTCTCCTCTCCCCATCTTATGCCCATCTTTTTTCTCTCCAGGGGAGGTAGATCAATGAGTTTAGATTGAGGATCCGAGCAGCAGTAGTGCAATCCCTTTCTTCTTCCTTTCTGAACAGAGAAAACATATTTCTGCTTTGCTACTTTTATGCTGTAAGATTTACAGGGATGCAAACTTATCTGGAGGGGGCTTCCCTGGTGGCGCAGTGGTTGAGAGTCTGCCTGCCGATGCAGGGGACACGGGTTCGTGCCCCGGTCCGGGAAGATACCACATGCCGCGGAGCG
>NC_041217.1:12675251-12702817 GCF_002837175.3 Physeter macrocephalus | reverse complement strand
GGGAGAGGCCACAACAGTGAGAGGCCCGCGTATCGCAAAAAAAAAAAAATATCTGGAGGAAGATCCTGTAGAGTTTTGAGTGATATATTAAAATCAGATGGATATTAGGATCTGGGCTCAATGGCCAGAAACCTTGAGAAAGAGACTAAGAGTGGAATAACTAACATAATGATAAAGATAAATGGTTTGGGAATAAAGATGATAAATTTAGTAATGGTCATGTTGAATTTAGGTTACCTGTAAAAGATTCAGGCAGACTTAGCCAGGATGATGTTTTATGCCTAGATAAATGTTGAATCTTTTGAATCAGGTAAGTTTGCTCAGTTAGATAGAATATTGCAGAAAAAATGTCAAGAAACATAGTCCCAGGTGTTACTACAGGACAAGTAGCTGGCTTTAGGTAGACAAGGAACTGATTCATAAAAACAAGGCTGCACACACAGGGCATTAGTCATACACAAAGTATGCATGGAATTCAGTAAAACTCTGGCCATGTGGGCCTCAGCAATTAATCTTGGGCCAAGGGGCCTTTAAAATGTAAGTTGATGTACTTCAGCCTTACTCTTCAGAACACAACTTAACTTGGTATGCTAAAAAGACTAAGGTGGGAAAAGATCTTGGCATGCATTTTTATATGTCCATTATTTTCTAAGATAAGTCTGCCTTCAGATTCTTTAGAGTGCAGCTGTGGTACAGAAAACTAATGTGTGATGTTCTCACTTTCAGCAGTTAGTAACAGTTGACAGACAGCAGATCAGCTGCCTCTAAATCTGTTCTTGTTTTATGTTATTTTGCGGTACATTCAGAGCCAAGTAATCTCTTGATTCTTGTGTTTATACACAGGATCTCAGAGTCACTCCGCACAACACTCGTCTCAGAATGGCTCTGGCCAGCACCTTAGACTCCTGGATGCAAACTAGAGGTTCTCCAATAGAAAGGTAATGAAAACATCAAAATCAATAGGATTAAAAAAAAATCAATAGCATTTCTCAACTTAAAAGGAATATATAATGTAAAAACTATATCTTGGCCAGAAAATATGATAAAGGGAATTTTGCATTAACTTTAGAAAATGCTACTTATACTCAGGTACATTGGGAAGAAATCAAGTTAATCAGTAGACAAAACTCAACTCTCTTGAAAGTTTTTGAACATCATAGGAAAACTATGTACCAGGATATATGCTGTTACTAAAAAAACAACAAAATAGAACAAATCAAATATAACTGATAAACATGCTGCTACTGGCTTCCATAAGTTGAGAAAAGAGTTAAGTACTTGGCAAAAGAAATAGTCTTTGCTAGACTCTTAGAACACATACTTCAAAATCCATTATTATTGTCAATTTAGAAATTGGTTAAAGTTGATTTTCCAGATGAAACAAAGTTGGAATTTGACTGCAGTCACATTTCACAGGCTTAGTGAATTTTATAGCTGTTTATGTATCACTAAATGCACATGTTCAATAACACACTGGAATACCAGCATTAACAACCCCAAATGTAGATGCTCATTGGACGTTTGTGAGTACTCTGGAGAAAGAAGAATGACATTTTGAACATGGAATTATTTGAGGCTGTCACTATTTTAGATTTCTTTACTTTGAAAGAATTTGGAGTATCTTAACTACATTTTCTTGTAGCTATAACATCCACAGCAGAAGGTTTCCTTAAACCCAGCAACCGAAAAACAAGTGTATGTAATCGCCTGTATATAATCTCATATATCCCATCATCTTTACATAATTCTGTTGATTAAAAGAAAGTCATAGGTGCTCCCCACAATCAGTGAGAGGGGATAACACAGTCGTTGAACTCCAGGCCATGAGCAACATATGTGTCACTTTAATGTCTGTCCATTATAGTACTGTATTGAAATCATTAGACTAAATTAGGTGAGTAAATCTGACATAACGCCAATGATTATAAACACTTGTGTTGGTTGCTATGAAATTAAAAAGACTTGAAAACAATTTTTTTCACATTTACCTTTATAAAATAAACATATGCAATTTACTTATTCTAAAAAATGAGCAAGAATAGACAATTAAATTAACTAATCGAAATATAAAATAAAACATTCTGTTCATTTATGACAAAATGCACACTGTATATCTATTTTTTTTAAGTTTACTTTGGTAGACTTCCATTTATTTATTTATTTATTTATTTATTTGTATTTTTGGCTGCATCGGGTCTTCGTTGCGGCACACGGGATCTTTTTTGTTTATAGCACACGGGCTCCTCTCTAGTTGCGATGCACGGGCTTAGTTGCCCCGTGGCAATGTGGGATCTTAGTTCCCCGACCAGGGATCGAACCCGTGTCCCCTGCACTGGAAGGCAGATTCTTAATCGCTGGACCACCAGGGAAGTCCCTGCATATCTATTTATTGACGACTTCACATGACTAGACTATGTGAACTTTTCCCTGTTTCAAGAAGCAATTTGATGATTTAAAACTTTATGAAAAATGGACAAAAACAACAAAAAATACTTCCAATAATTTTTTCTATTTCCTACATATTTTGTATGCACATTTAGAGAACAAAATGCACATCCACTGTCACCATATATAAGCTTCCTGTGATAAAAAATTTCTTTCACTAAATTTTTAGGAGAAAACATACTGGATTAATTGTACTAAAAGAAATGATCTTATTTTAAAAAATATTTACTGCCACAATAAAATATTTCTATGTAATTAACAACTTTTTCTCCAATCATTAATTTCACAGAAATTTTTACTTGAAATATTTATATGTATTGGTCATACTGCCTAGTAAAATTATTTACTAGGTTGTAATTGTTTACAGAAGGGTTGCCTATACAACAATATTGGACTGTTAGCATAATCTAAAGTGGCAATAAAATAAGATAGCATAACTATTATAAAAATTTGCAGAATATTTTAAAGGTTCTATAGTGAATATTTTTGAGTTCTTTGGAAAGAAAGGGTTCTGTAGTGAATGTTTTTGAGTTCTTCAGAAATTGTTGTAAATGTTATGACTTTTAGAAACCATTAAATTTTATCCCATAAAATTCAATACTGAGTTGTGTTAAGACACATTGGCTTCAAATCTTCTTTTAATTTCTAAACTCCTTGAAGATGTAATTCAATTTAATTCCAATTTTTAATGGATAACTTGATAAAAGAATCACATGTTTTAGTCATTTGCAATAGACTGAATTATTCGGGGTAACCATATCATAACTATGTATGCATCAGTGTCTGCATAATATAAAAACGATAAACTCATCTTTCAGCTGCAGAATTCTAACGTCACAGATCACCTGAAATAACGTTGTTAACACTATGCTTCTGCTCCTAATTAAACCAAATCATTTTTTATTAAGTAGATGTTTCCAACCTAACTTAAGCAGTTCTCAAATCTATAGCTGCAATTCATCATAGATCCTTCTACAAATATTTTCAAGGTAAAAAATAATCCCTTGGAATTTAATAATTTGTATTTGAAAAACAGTAGAGAGGTGTTCCTCTGTGTAACCTTATTAAATCAAGAAAGCTTATTTGGAAAATGGAGCTCCAGCTGGAAAAATAGCCTTTCTAAACTCAAAGGAAATAAGTGCCTGTGGTGATAAAAAATATTTCTCTAATAATGATACAGTTTGTCATACAAGACCACTAGTTCAGTAGATGATTGCAGTGCCTCTACATATGTGATCAAGATCCAGTTGCATGTCAGATAAAATCTGTTACAGTTAAAATATTCAAGTGAATTTTCAATGTTCTAAATCTAAGAATGAGTGAAAGCATTATATTATAAAGACAAAGGGGCATGAAATCATTTGTCAAGTACCAGTAGTTTGTCTCCAACACTTGAACAGCTGAGGCCCAGAATCCTTTAGGATTATCTGTAGGAAAAGTGTACTCAAGAGAAAATTCATATTATTAGGTAGTGCAGTTTTATCTACATGTCATATATCTTGTTATCTTCATTTTATATTTTATTTTTTACATTCTTTTAAAATCATCTTAATATTATTCATGCTTTTAAATCTTTTGCTGACCATTTAAATATTGTTTAAATTGGAATAAAATTTTTCCTTATTCTAATAATGCTTAAAGGTGACTAAAAAGTTACTATATTTAAGTTATAATTTTGAATACTGTTAATGAATATTCATTATTGAGTACTCATTATGAATAATTGTATATACATTATTGGTTTTATTATTTTCACTTTTCTTGAAATATTTTAATATTTTATAATCATTAAACTAAATAATTTGCATCTAAAAATAAGTTATGCTCAGACAAGTTTCTTTAAGAGTTGCTACTGAATCCAGTACACTTAGAGTTACCTATCGTTGTTAGTGAAAATCATCAGCAATGTTTTGGTATATGATGAAGCCTTTTATTATTATATACTGAACTTCAATATTTCCTTAGAAGTTATTCCCAATTTAATACGTGTCTGAGTAAAGATGCAATTCAAGTGTTCATGCAAATTGGTTTATCAAAAATTAAGACAAAAAGATTTTATTTTAACATTATAGAACTATTAATAATTATCTATAAACTTCTTCTTACTGTTCAAAACTCTTCTGTTATGCAGAATATTGCAAAAATGCATTGTATTTCTCCCAGACAGTGTGGCCAATAGTTCTGCCCAAGAAAAATTACAATATTTTTATAATTCGCATTCCAATTATAAACATAATTAGAGTACCAAGTTATTCACCAGGAGGAAGATTTGCTTAGAAGCACTCAGATCTAGACTCAATTGACTTGTGTGCAGATACCTCCTCAGAGAGAAAAAGCTTGTTTACAGTAGAAGATTGAGAAATATATTTTTAGCAACTATAATGAAACTGCTAGCTGCAAAAGTTATAACATCTTTCTGAGCAAAGATAGAGTCAGGTGGAAAAATAGGAGAAACAGAAAATAGAATATTAAAATGCAGGTATAATTATAAATTGGACTTGGAAAAATAGCGCAGTGATAATGTGGAGTGAAACTGATCTCTGAGAGCCTGTGGCTATACATTGACTAAATGTAATAACCCAGAACTCTAGTTTGATTAATGGAATAGATGTTAAAAATAAGTCGGGCGTATTTCACGTAAGCTTCCTTCTTTCATGTATAAGGAAAACACTTGTTCAACTATTCCTCAAGGCTGTGTACAGAATAAGAGACAGATTCAGGTATACATTAATTTGTAGCTGGCTGACAGTGTTTAAGTCAGGGAGCTGTTTATCAAATTGATAGATATCGAAAAGAATTGGGCATGTTTTTGGTTAAGAAAGTGCTGTTTTCACAATGTATAGGAATTCATGACCATAGATGTTTATTTTCCTGAGAGACATTATTATGCTCAGTAAGTATCAGGCTTCTACACGCAGTGATCAGCAATACAAGGGAGAAAAATAAGCCTTAATTTGCAACATAAGATTTTAAGACTGCTGTTCAGATTCAGCGTGGGCATATATGTTTGTATGTTTTCCTCACATTAGAGACGACCTATATGTTTCACAAAAAATTTATCAGTTTTATAACTTTGACATAAGTTCTGGATTTTTATTATTCCAGACACAGTAGCTTATGAAATAAATCTTTTAAAAGGGAAGTGGAATGGCTACAAATTTTTTTTCAGTGAAAGTATTATTTGTATTTTGGACA
The DNA here is from genome assembly GCF_002837175.3 of Physeter macrocephalus. Taxonomy (NCBI): domain Eukaryota; kingdom Metazoa; phylum Chordata; class Mammalia; order Artiodactyla; family Physeteridae; genus Physeter; species Physeter macrocephalus. The sequence goes on along the minus strand of NC_041217.1, from coordinate 12,697,177 downwards.
GGACAATTATTGGCTTTACAGCTGTCTTTCTTATTTCAAGATCTCCAAAATAGTCCATGTTTTCAAAAAAACCAGTATGAAATGTTGATTAAAGTAAGGTGATATGATAATCTGTCTTGGAGGTTCCATTGTGATATATTTCTTGGGAGTTCATTGATTTGTACTTGTGATTGTTGTTTGTACAAAACTGTTGTTTACAGAATATGTACATCAACTGGTTGCAGAAGTTCTTAAACTTTTCTTTTTCCTTATATCAAAAATAACTTGTCTCAAAAAGTGTTTAATTGCGTGGATAAACTCCACTCATATTTTTGTCTTAGGTTTTACATTATGTTTATGAAAAAGAAAACGTTAGGCTATATTTTGCATGCGTGTAGTCTATCAAACTGATTTGGCAAGCTCATTCCATAAACTAACACTATCTAATGGAATTACCATTAATGAAGAAAATGTTGCCCGGTATAGTAGCTACTTGGTCATAGAGTACTTGCAAAGTGGTCAGCGCAACTGGCAACAGAATGTTTAAATTTTTTTTACTTTAAGTTTTCAAATAAAAAAGCCACGAGTGTCTAGTGGCTACCATATTGAACCAGCATAGCCTTAAACTGAAGACAAGATGTTTGAAATGCATGCTAAGTAAGGTACACTTAAGAATGCCTAACTACCAATGTATTGGAAATGGCACATATGACACTATTAATGATCTAGATATCATGGGAAAAACTATAAGAATAACATGAATGAGAACAGGATTATATTATACTTTTCATTATGTGCCTTGTTTTCTGAACATAACAAAAACATAATATCATTAAATAATATGTTATAATAGCAACAAATAACCAGTAACTGAATCCATGATGCTTGCTACAAGTACAGTAAAATGCCATCTGCATCATTTTTAATAAGTATGGTTACTGTTTTAAAAAAGTGTCCTTTTTAGTCTTTTCATGCATTGTGCATTTCATGATATTGGAATAATGGTCATTCCAAATATAATAAAAGCATTTATGTATATGAACATGAGAAAGACAAAAATTAATCTAGTTTCTATATTTAGGCAGATACTCAACTGTTTGCTGATAGTATTTAAATTAATGCCAAGTTAGTCCTATGTTAATGTCCTCACAAGCATCCACATGCTTATTCTAGAGCACTACATTCTGTTTTCTTATTTGACAGATCATATAGGCATTCCAAATGCTGATCACATGACAGATTTATAGTATGTGTTCATTTACTTATGTTTGATAGTACCTAACTAACTTGATTTGCAGCATTTTCACTATAAAATTTTATGACAGATCTTTGTAAATAGAATGACTCTTAAGAAATATCGAATGGTTAAAAATTCAAAAACATCCACCAAACAGAATGGCTGACTTGAGATTAAAATCCTGCATGTCCTTAGATGAACTACTCTGTGTTTTGTACTAGGCCAGGGATATGGTAGGACCACTTGGCCACTCTTTGCACAGGACTACACTCATTGATACACTCTAGTAATACTTTAATATTACCTAGAGATGCATTTTTAAATGTCATCGTAGTTTACTATGTTTAGTAATGGATGAGGGTTCTATTGAAAAGTGGTGGAAATATAACAGCATTAGATTATTTTCCAAATTTTAATTGTTTTCATTTGTTGCATTTTCAGAATCAGACCTGAAAATATTTTATAGGTCATAGTTGCTATGTATTAAAGTATAAGATGTAATGTATAAATGTAGTTACAATTTAAGTGTCTAGTGCAATACCGAGACCTTAAGATACTGATCATTATGGTTCCTATCAGCTGACTAAACCTTGAGATAGGTTTTTTCCTGACTATGGAATACTGACCTGCCTTTTCTCAGAGCGTTTACTTTAGAAAAATAGTCATTGTGCATTCCTTCTCTGCCCCTTTGAAATATATGTATATCTTCTCCCAGTCTCTAGTCAGTTTTACAGCTCAGGAAGTGTCTTTCTCCAGTATCCGGGAACCATCTCTTTGAAATGTAAATATCTAAGGAGATGGCACCCCTATTCCTCAGTATCCGTAGGGAGGTAGGAGCCTAATTTGATATGTGCTCATTAGCAAACACAGGTGACCGAATCAGGGAGAAAAATATTTTTAAACAAGGAAATAACTCAGTGTGATCACTTGACACACTCCATTGATCAAACCTCCCCTCTGACATCCTCCAAAACTTTCCCACTAATTCACGCAATGCTTAAAACCCCTCCTGCCCTTAGTTTAAGTGGAAAGTTCAGTCTGTCCTCTATTGCGATAGTCTTGAATAGTCTTTCTTGCCGATTAACTTCGCGCGCTGCAATTTTTACCTTGATACTATGTTTTATATTTTTGTTTCTTTATTCCTCTTTTTATTCTTCTTCATTTAAAAATGTGTAAAATGTATTTTTCATGAGGGAATACAGGATATGCAGTGATTTCTCTTCTAATATAATGTAAACTATCTTAGCGTTAAAGCCAGTATATATATTTGTGTATTCACTTAATATTGTACATACCTGTGTATTTGTATTCCAATCCTACCTCAACGAATCACCACAAATTTAGCAGCTGTGTTCTCGGAGCAGACTGTATTCCTTGCTGGAAGCTTTAGGGAAGAATCTGCTCCCAGCTCATCACGCATGAGGCTGAATTCATTCCCCTGGAGTGTCTAACTGAGGTCCCCATTTTCTTGCTGGCTGTGAGCCAGGGGTCATTCTCATTTTCTAGAGGCCGTCTACGTTCCTCGGCTTTGTCGTCCTTTTCTCCATTTCAAAACCAATAACAATGTGTCAGGTCCTGATGTTTCAGATCTCTCTGATTTCCCCACGTGCTTCATCTTTCCTTTGCTTTCTTCTTCCTCTGCAACTGTCTGACTCACTTTTTTCTGTTTTTAAGGGTGCAACCTGGATCATCCTGGCTAATCTTCTATTTTAAATTCACCTGATTAGTAACCTTAACCCCACCCGCAAAGTCCTTTCACATCCGTACCTAGACTGGTGTTGATTAAATATGCAGGGTATGGGAATATTGCGAAAACACCTTTAGTTGCCTACCGCAATTTGTAATATCCATTCCCCAAGAAGGAGGGAGGCAATTTTATGTAATAGGTACTGACCATTGAGTAGAATTTATTGCTTTGTACTTTAAAAACAACATAGCTAATAATGGATATAATATAACGATAACATTTTATATAAAGTCAGCAAGGGCAACTAACTACTTTGTCATATCACAGAATCCTTGATATGAGCGGGAGAAGGGCTATTTTACTCTCATTGGAAACCAGGGTAGAATTTACTAATCTGCTTCATTATACATATCTCCAAATTTGATTTTGTAATTTGATTTGTGATTTCGAGGGCCACTCTGTGTATGACAGTCCGCTAGGTTCTGCAGATAACTAATACACATCCTTTTCCCTCTAGGCAAAGACCAGTGACTTTATGTATAATTTTAACTGGTCGTGTTATATTGAATCCAGGCATACCAGTTTGTTGTGGATTGCTTTAAACCTGCATTCCATATATCAGTGGTTTCAAATATGCCAGCTGCCTGCATATTCCACAAAGCATTTCTAATCATCTGCATATGGCAGAACTGGCCTTCCCTGTATGGTTAAACTACACATTCTCCCAGATTTAAATAAATGAATTCTAAAAAACCATTACTTTATTCCTTTGCATGTCTACAAAATTTGGAAATGTGATTTTTAAAAAAATGGCACAGTACAGGAGTTTTTTCTTGACTCCTGAATCTCTAGGAGTGAGGAACTAGCTGTGAGAAAAAATTTTAAATTGAATGTTCACACATAAGGGGATTATCTGCTTGCACATATATATAAACCTGTATTGTCATGGCTTCTTGATATTTTCAGTTTTGTATGAGGTGCTTGGTTCAAAACAAAAGAAAGGATAAAAATTACTTTCAACATGTATTCTGAGTTAGAGGAAACTGTTTATTGTAACACACTCTAAAAAACATTGAGTTCTAAGTAATATGGATACTACTTGATTTGATAACACTATAGAGAGTGATATTACATAGTAAAAATTGACTACATTGATAATTTCGTATTTTTATTCTACTGAATGAAATTGAGATCATGAATAGTTAATGCCAAAGGAATCATAAATTCCAGTTAAAATGCATTTTTTGTTCTTTACCCTTATCACACTGCTTATTTTTACGTATTTGATTTTAAGCAGACTTCCCATTAGTTAATCACTTGGCATTAGATGATGTAAAATTATTTTTATATATTTGAGAAACTAAAATAAAATCCGTGTATGATGGGATTAGAATACTATTTTAAAAATTGTTGTGCACTTAGTGCCAATTAGTTGGATTCTATAAAAATCTTTGGAGAAATAGCTTTTATAGAGTAGAATAAAATGCAAAACTGAATTATTTTTTGTTACTCAATATATCATTCTCATTCATTTTAAAATTTGTTATCAATATAAACTATGCTATATTGTTTAAAGTTGGTGATGATTGTACACTCTGAATGCTGTTTCAAAGTCTTCTAGGCATGTTTCACAGATATTAAGAGCATAGATTCCAGGTATTTATTAAATAAATAAATAAGTAAATAAATAAATGGCATTCCTTCTTATTCTTGATCACACAAAGAATTTTTAATTTTGACAGGGTAGTTTCTCAGGCATTCTAATTTTGCTGATATGATAGGAATGGAAAAAGAAAAAAGTGATGGGCCATACTGAATACAACAATTGAGTGAACTACAGATCTTAAACCCAAATGGATGATATCCTTAAACTCCTAGTTAATGTACCAGATAAGAAGGCCTTTTTTTTAAAGTGAGAAAGAGTCAAGAATAAGGAGCTCAATATTGAAATCGTATTTAAACGTCACTAACCAGGGTGGCATGTGATGTGCGAGGTATCACAGGTATCACATAAAATCTATAATGAATAATGCATGGGAGCTCAAAGTAAAGCAATTTTCAAAGTCAAATGTTCAATTCAAAATTCACCCGTGTCTCTTTAATTATATCTCTCTTGGCTAATAGATTTTGGAAAGTTAGAATTATGTTAGATTATTTGCCATCTGTTGATCACTTTGGAGTGTTTGTTAAATTAAAATCCACATCCGTAAAGTAGTCCTTGACGGCTGATTTATATTTATCCTTTTGTTCTACCAAATTGTCCGAAAGACTGATAAAGTTGTTCCTTGATGTGGATTCAAAGCTTGTGCTAGATTATTGATTCCATTTAAATTATATTAACATCAGTATTTGATTTTTGAAGTAGGTAGAGTTAGTAAAACAGAAAATATAGGAGTTTAAGTCAGAGGAAATCACCTGAAAGATCTAAGGACCAAAACCTGCAGCCGAGTGTGCCAAAACCAGATGCAATTTCAGTTGGATTGAACACCAAATTTTTGGTGCAGCCTGTACACCCTCCCTTCTTCAAATTGGCATGTTGAGCTGCAATTGGAAGGGCAGGTAGCAGTATTTCTAGAGACACATTCCAGGATGGGTGTGATGGAGTCGATTCATGGGGAAGTATAGAGTCCTGGCAGGTACGCAGCAGTGAGCAACCCTAGGTAGAGCCATCCTTTGGGCGGAGAAATAAGGTATCATTTTGAACTATTCAAAATCAACGTCTTATCAACTATCCAGGAGAGAGAAGATCCTCAAGAGGATGTTCATGGACTCGCTGCCTCTCTGGTAGTTACTGGCCATAATCCATTGTCATTTACTTTGTAGAAAAGAAATAATATGATCATTCTTGATCTTGGGTGCTGTGGAGCAAGGCATACATGATGCTCAGTTAAGAAATGATTCTGGTCCATGATAGCCTCAAAACTGAAAATGACTTTCACTGTATCTTACAGGTATATTTACCAATAATATTCAAGACCCTGTTTTGTCTTGAAAAGTGTGTCCATATCATGGAGTGAGCGCAGGACTGGGCTGTAATATTATCGGCAATTTTTGATAACTTATTTCACTGCTTTGAATCTTATTTCTCTGAAAGCAAAAAGGCTTTGGAGCTGAATCTACCGGAATTTAAAAGGAGGCTGTTGACCTTACTTGCCCAATAGTCTTAGATAAGTTCTATCAAATCTCTGGTTACCATTTCCCACATCTGAAAATATCAATAAATCAGGCCATACACCTAGCTTTCACATATTTCAAATATGCAGATCACAGATATACCTGTTTCTCTTTAGTATGTTTTTTCCAGTCTGTAGTCCCAGATGAGCCAATTTTTTTCAGCCTTCTCAGCCCAGTTGACAGACGCTTGATCGAAGGATCTGTCTTTAAAGTGGATCCTCTAGTCTCGGGGGTTTCAGTCTCAGCCATTCAGCTCTTCCTAGGTGACTTGTGGAGTTCCTGCACATAATAAAATGGTTGTTTTATTGCTACTAAGGTGTTACTAATTCATTCAGTTGTGAAAAACACCCAATTTAAGTAAAAGTATTTAACACGTTGCTAAAACACGTTACGAATGTGTTATAAAATTAAAATATTTAAAATTATATTAATACACATAATATAGTGGGCAAATTAATGTTTTAAAAAATCTGAGTTATGGTCATTAATGACTGATAGGACCATAAGAAGTTATTTAAAAATTAGTCTATTTAGAATATGCCCTGTTATTCTGAGCTTGATGTTATATTAGGCACATAATATTCTCTTGTGTCAGTTGCTTATTAGTGCCATTAGCAGAAACAAATACTAGACTAACTAGAGAATTAAACAATGTGAAATATGTGGTAACTGTGAACTGAATTTCTCTTTTTATTCTGAATGTCATTGATTTGTTTACTTTGGGGGAGGGTGGGGGAAGAACTTAGCTCTGGTATTGAAAATAGGACATTATATTGAAAATAAAATCCAAGGACTAATGCTTAGGAACACATTACATTCCACACTAAAGTACAAGTGAAAGTATGCCAACAAAGAGCTGAGATGTATATTATTCAAGGGTGCAAAATGACTTCCTCATGAGGGTTTTGTAAGAGACAAATACTAAATTGGCCAGACTACAACAGGCAAATCGTATGTTAGACAAGAGGTAGACACTTTAGTTTCATGAGTCATTGGCTTGGAAAACTGTCTTAAAGATATTAAGGAACAAAAAGAAAAAGAAGTAAAAGCACAATAAAAAATAGAATATCTATCATAAACTATGTCGGCAGGGGTGAAAAAATAGCATGATGCATGGAATCGTAGAAACAGAGAATACAATTTGTCAGGAAAAACTTCTCGCCCCAGGCACTTTTTGACACAAAACGTTGCAACAGCAACATTTTCTCCCTGAGTTAAGATCCTGGAACCTGTGAAAGATAACACAGCAATGAAACATTAGACATAAAAGAGTTTATATGATTAAACTAATATTTTAAAGTTGTCATAACGTTCTCACAAAAAGCTATTCATCAATTATGTGATTAATTTGTCAACTACATAAAAGCAAAATATTTAAATATAAATTATTTTATCAGTAGTACTCAAATTAGGTAATAAAATAGCTGTACAGTTTAGAATATGGTTCTTTAAATTTGGTACAGTGTTCTATGGCTTAAGTATCAAAAATATATATTAAAATCACTTAAATAATGTATTTTTGTTTCCACTGTATTATAAATATGTACCATATAAAAACCAATATATATATAAATATATATGTATTCATATCAACAAAGTTATAGTACTTTTCAAATTATTTTTATTTATTTCCAGCTTTGTCGAGTTATGATTGGCAAATAAAAACTGTATGTATTTAAGGTATACAACAAGGTGTTTTGATATAAGTACACCTTGTATAATGACTACCACAATCAAGCTAATTAACATATCCATAACCTGACATATAATTAATATTTTTGTGCATAAAGTGAGAACACTTAAAATCTATTCTCTTAGCAAATTTCAAGTGTACAGTACATTATAGGAACTCATGTAACTCAATAACAAAAAAAAGAAAAATTTTATTAAAAAATTGGAAATGGACCTGAATAGATACTTCTCCAAAGAAAGCATACAAATGGCCAAAAGGTATGTTATCAGGTACTCAACATCACTAATCATTAGGGAGATGCAAATCAAAATCACTATGAGGTATCACCTCACACCTGTTAGGATGGCTATCATCAAAAAACAAACAAAACATAATTTTTGGTGAGGATGTGGGGAAAAAGGGAACTATTGTGCACTGTTGGTGGGAATGAAAATTGGTGCAGCCATTAGGGAAAACAGTACAGAGGTTTCTCAAATAATTAAAAACAGAGCTACCATATGATTCACAATTCCACTTCTGGGTATATATCCAAAGGAAATGAAATCAGGATCTCAAAGAGACATTTTGCACTCCCATATTCATTGAAGCATTATTCACAATAGGCAAGATGTAGAAATAACCTAAATTGTCATAATAACTTAATGTCCTAAGTGAATGGATTGCAAAATAGCGATATATACATATATATGTGTATATATATATATGTATACACATACATATGTACATAAATGGTATATTATTCAGCCATGAGAAATAAGGAAATCCTGCCTTTTATGACAGTGTGGATGACCTTGGAGGACATTATGTTAAGTGAAATAAGCCAGACACAGAAAGAAAAATATTGCGTGATATCTAAAAAAATTGAACTTAGGAAAACAAGGAGTAGAATGGTGGTTGCCAGGAACTGGAGTGGGGAAAATGGAGCGAGGTTGGGTAAAGAGTCCAAACTTATAAGGTACGTAAGTTCTAGAGATCTGAAGTACAGCATGTTGACTGTAATGAATAATAATGTAATATACACTTGAAATTTGCTAAGAGAGATCTTAAGTGTTCCAATTATTTTTAGACACATGAACACAGAGGAAAAAATAAAATCAAATAATAAGATTGCTTACTTGTGTGACAAGAGGAAAGCCAGGAGCTATAAATTCAGAGTAAACACAAAAAATAGAGGACGTTGAGTCAGCCTTATTTTTATTGATATCTTGCACAGTGTATCTTGAGAAAAGGACAGGGAATTTTTGAAGCCAGGTCAAAGAAGTCTCAATTTAATACAATAATGAATTCTGATACAAATCAAGCACTACTCTGAAGAGGTTTTTTTCTTAATGACCTAAATTGAAATATAATTATACTACGAGAGGCTAAAGATAATATCAGTGCAATTACTGTATGTGTGTGTGTGAAATAAACCATACATAACCAACAAAGAAAAATCATATTTTCAACTACTATAAGTGACAAAAATATTTAGGCATTTAAAAGTTTGCCTTATTTATTTGCTTAAATATAAAGATAAGTTAAACTAATTTGTAAAGACATTAACTCCGCCTTTTTTGTAATCTTATAAACAACCAAATACGCCTCCTGTGCTAAGGGTAAACCTCAGTCCGGTGATCTAATGCAGGTCTCCTAAAAGTTATTGTATGCCATTTGGGAAAGAAAATTTTAAAAATCAGCTTTCTAGGCTCTATAATTTGCTTTCTGTATTTTATTTGGCATACTTTAAGATTATAGTCAGCAGTCCCAAAATTGGAAACTTAGATTAGGAAGGTTGCCATATTTCTAGTTATTAGAAGATTGCCATCTTCCAAGAATAAACTCGGTGAGGGTCTCAGTATAGATTGTTGGAAACAAAATATCACATAGTTAGAGACAGGATATAAATGTTGTGCTTAGCATCTTGTCTCAACACGAGTCCATGAAAATAGAAGAGGAGAAGTTTTAATTTGCTAAAAACCATAGATGATTTAGGCATTATGCCTTGAAGGGGGAGGATATAATGTAATAAATCAATAGTTAAATTTCAATGAGGTAGATGTGAAAGATGCAGAGGAGTGCTAAAGAAGGAAGGTCACAGCCATCTAACTCACATCCAGGTTAAAGAGAATGTCTTTTAGAAAAATTTAGATGCTTGAACAATTTTTTTCTAGTTGAGAAGTAGCTAGATGAAGAAATTCTTGGGACAGGAAGAGTTACTGGCAGAGCATAGGTCATGTAAAGACAGAAAAAACTGGAAGACTTTTTGAAGAAACTGCAAGTAACTTGGTATGTGGAAGATTGAGGGAGAAATTTCAGATAGGTCAGTGGAAAAAAACAATATGAAAATACTTTTTTAAAGTCCTTACGTTGACACCATTATTTGCTAAGCTAAAGAGATTAAATGCTATGCTCAAAAGCGTTGAAAACTCTTAAATTATTTAAGGAGATGAAAATTCTATGATGACACTTATGTTTTTTTAGTTCCCAGACAGAATTTAGAGTAGTACTTGCCATAGTGCATTATGCAAGGAAATCCACTGAGTGGGGAAAGAACACACATAATAGACTATTGTTTACTTATATAAAAATAAGAGTAAAATAATATCTGCTAATTTTTAATATATTGTCCATTCTAGTTCTCCCATGTGGCTTACATAGGTTAATTTTTTAATTAAACAAAATATTAACAATATTATTTTTTAATCAAAAAGAGGTGGGAGCCCCTTGGTATTTATCTAAATGAGTGGAAAACCTACGTCCACATAAAAACCTGCACATTGATGTCTATAACAGCTTTATTCATGATTGTCAAAACATGGAGGCAGCCAAGATGTCCTTCAGCAGGGGAATGGATAAACTTTGGCACATTGACATATTTTTCAAGGCTAAAAAGAAATTAGCTATCAAGCCACGAAAAGACAAGGAGAGAACTTAAATGCATATTACTAAGAGAAAAAAGCCAATCTGAAAATGCTACATACCATATGATTCCAACCATATGACATTCTGGAAAAGGCAAAACTATGAAGTCAGTAAACGGATTAGTGGTTGCCAGGTGTTGGGGAAGAAATATGAATAGGCAAAGCATAGGAGTTTTTCAGGGCAGTGAGAATACTTTGTGTGATATTAAAATAGTATCAAAATGATGGATACATGCCATATACGTTTGTCCAAATTTATAGAGTGTACAACACCAAGTGTGAGCTATGAAATTTTGGTGGCTATGCTATGTCAATGCAGGTTCATCAGTTGTCATAAAGTGACGACTCGGGTGTGGGATGTTGATAATGCGGGAGGCTGTGCACATGTGGAGATGGGGGCATACGGGTAATCTCTGTACCTTCCTCTCAATTTTGCTGTGGACCTAAAACTGCTCTAAATTTTCTTTGAGATAGAAAGCAAATTAATTGTTTTCTAGGGAGTGGAAATGGAGATTCACTGTAAATGGCACAGGAAATGTTTTGGGGGAGTGTCATGGAAATGTTCTAAAACAAAACTGTATTGTGGTGATTGGCTGCACGCCTCTGTGAATTTACTAAAAAATCTTTGAATTATACACTTAGAATGGATGAATTTACAGTGTGTAAATTATACCTCAATAAAGCTGTTTTAAAAAGGGAAAACAAAATCTGAAAAAAAGAGATAGGAAAGTCATGAAAATATTTTGATTGTTCAGAGGCTTACTTACTAATTTTCTTGTTGAATGTTTCAAAGAATGTTGAAGCTTAAAAATGTCATGCATGTTTTCTTTCACAAAAATATAAACTATTTTAATTTTTTTTGACCATTACTTTTTTGTCAGCAACTAGCTCTCAGTATTGCAGTAACTTGCAAGGCTTTTTGAAAAGAGAAACACACCTAAACGTGCTCTTAAAGATAAAGATGTCATTTAAAAAAAATAATGAGTGATAAAATATTTACCAAAAAAAAATCTTGTGCTGTGGAAAGAACATTTTTGAAATAATTGTCTGGAAATGTTCCAATATTATGTGATTTTCTTGCTAAAAGGGGTTAGCTGACATTTCACTAAACTTACAGAAGTTGTTAACAAATTTTTACCAGACTGAAAAATTCCCAAATGAGTAATATCAGAGGTTATTTAACCAACTTACAAAACAATTATAACAATTTTTAAAAATGTTTGAAAACAAATGACAGCAGGAGAAATGAGAAATTACTACTTAAAATAAATATAGTCAGTCTAATAAATGCAGCCAATGATGCATTTTTCAACTGTTTAGCATCCTAGTTGACATACTTTTTACTGATGGGATTTTGAAGGCAGAGGCGTTTTTTTGTGTGTTGGTTTCCACAATATTGCCATCCCACAGATGATCACCTTGCACTTAGTAAGTCTTCAATAGATGAATAAAGAAATAAATGTCAACTAATAGTTACACATAAGGATTTGGAGTTGATATAAAACTTGATGAATCAGGCAAGTAAATGGCATGAAAAGATGTGAGAACTGACGATGGATGTCTGAGTTACATCGATATTTAAGGGATGAACTGATTAAAAATTTACCATGAATAAGAGTAACAGGGGACTACAATATATGAAAGAATAAAGCTGTTTGAAAGTATTGCCACAGAAGAAACAGTAGAGTGAAATTTTATGAAGGATAGTTTAGTCACTATAAAAGACAGATAAAATAAGATAAGGACTGGAAATTGTCCACTTGTTTTTGGTCAGGGGTGGCTTATAGGTAGAGCAGTGACTATGTTTTCTTATTCAACCAGATTTTGAAAAATCAGTTGGTTTCAGAAATGAATTATAGGTAAGAAATTAGAGGCACATAATATAGATATTTTTTTCAAGAAATTTTGCTGGAAAATAAGAGATAAGATAGAAGTTAGAATTCCTCTTTCTTTTAATTTAACATTTAGGGAGAAATATTTAAATATGCTGATATTACAAAAGCTAAACTCTAGTGTAGAAGGAGTAGTTGAAGAATTATAGGTCAAGTAGATCATTGATTTAGCAAGACATTGTAGAAGATTGGCAGATGGAAAGGGTGAACTTTGGCTATGAAGACACATGCTTCTTCCAGTGAAACAGAAGGACGATATAAAAAGGACAGATACAGATTGTAGGTGATAAGAAATGCTGAATATTGGTGACCCTTGGTATTTTCTGAATAGTAGGAGTTACAATTACCTTTCTAAAACTGAAGAGGCGAGAAATGTGTTTAAACACAAGTGTTGGAATAACCAATTTATAAGATATGAGAAAGAATTGAATTGTACCGTGAGAAGGATTCCTGGACATTGCCTTCTCTAGGGGTGCTCAGCACCTGGGGATTGTAATAGAGGGGTCCTGATGTTGTATATATTGAACTTGGTTAAAGAAAGATTGCAGAGTAGATGGATCAAAGCAGCACCGTCTTCCAAACGGTGTGCCTCAATAAAATCAGGACATTGCGGGCCGCCTCCAAGAGTCATCTGCACGTGGCCTGTTTAGAAAACTATGATGGGTCTATTAAAAATTTTCTTGGAATTTAGAAGAAACAATCGGCTGGTTTTGTCAGTATGAGTTCTAAACCATTCAGCAAAGGATATGCACAATCTAGAAGTTTTCTAAAGTATTATAGAAATATGATAAATAATATAATCACATGCCTTAGTTGATTTAGAGGTTTCGGAATCACATTTTAAATGTTTAAGGTAGTCTGGATATCTTTTTAATGATATAGCTATTAATAAAACATTATGATAATTTTGGCTTCCTGCAAGGAAGAAAAAATGGTGATACGATTTCTGGAGTATTCTGGGATGTTTACCATTGCTCCATTATATGTATAGAGTGATGCTATTTCTCAATATTTGAATTAGTGTCTGTGAACATATAAAATGGAGTTTGCAAACTTGCAAACCTGAGGACAAACTTATTTTACATGTTACTCTGTTTCTGTTAAATTAGTAAAATATAGTATCATAAGGGGGTAACCATACAAGTTCTATTAATGACCATTACACTAGGATAAAAAAATGAAAGAAAACTAGAGGATGGCAGAAAATAAATCTTTCTTCGTATTGGTTTAAGAATGTTTACTTTTTTTTTTACTAAGAATATTGTTACTGTAATGGCATAGTTTAATTTGAAGTCATTTCACAGTTTAAAATAATATGTCATTGCTATAATAGAACAGGGCTCCCTATGATTTATGGGCAATACAGTTTTCCCTATTCATTACCTGAGCCAGTTATAATGTAGCAAAACCCTGGTGGCTTGGCATAATACAAGTTTGTTTCTGGTTCATACAAAATCTCCTAAGAGCAGGGTCCTGGTGACTCTCCAGGGCGATTACCCTTCAGGTGGTCACACTGCAGTCCAGGGGCTTTTTACCTTTGCCATTCCATCATCTTTGCATCAAAACCACTTTGTAATCACTGTTGCTTGAGAAGAGAAAACCTGTAGGATTACCCACCACTCTTAAGTGCTTCCATCACAGGAGTGACACACGTTTCACTGACTAAAACAAGTTATATAATCACACCTAACGTCAATGGAGTGAAAAAGTGAAGTCCTGTCTTGTAGCCACAAGGGGAAGAGAACCAGAAATATCAGGGTGCACCTGGAATGCCTATTCCTGCCATAAATTAACTTTGTCTCCTAATATTTTTATAGGTCTCAAGATGATAACATTGACATTAATCTTTTTCGAATTAGTTCTTGGTGCCCACATTTTCTACAAATTTCAAATAAACATGACTTGGTCATAGAACTTTACTGTCTTTTTAATTTCTTTCTCCACATCCCCAACTTTTTATTTCTCTGTTCTGTCTGATTTTCTTCCTTTTCTGAATCCTTTTGCATTACTGCTTTCTTTTCTGTTTTTTTTGATTTTTGTTCTTCCTAGTTGGAAAGTCTATAGAACTACTGTTTTAATAACAGTTCTTTGAGCTATATGATATTAAAATGTATTTCTAAATTATCACAAATGAAGTAGTGCTTAATTCAGCCTGCTTTTGTACTTTCTACAGTGCCAATCTGTAGGAAGCTTCTTTGGCTCAACTTTTTTTTTTTTTTTTTTTTTTTTTTGCGGTAAGCGGGCCTCTCACTGTTGTGACCTCTCCCGTTGTGGAGCACAGGCTCCGGACGCGCAGGCTCAGCGGCCATGGCTCACGGGCCCAGCCGCTCCGCGGCACGTGGGATCCTCCCGGACCGGGGCACGAACCCGCGTCCCCCGCATCGGCAGGCGGGCTCTCAACCACTGCGCCACCAGGGAAGCCCATGGCTCAGCTTTGTGTCTGTGAAATTCATCCATGTTGTTGTTATGTAGTTGTGGAGCAATCATTCTTATTGCTGGGGAGTATTTCATTTGTAGATATACTCCAATTTATTTTAGTGTTCTACCGTTGATGGGCATTTGGGTAGTTTCCAGTTTGGGGCTCTTGTGAATAAAGCTTCTATGAATATTCTAGCAAAAAAAAAAAAAAGCAAAAACAAAAAAACAAATGAAGTAGTGCTTTGTTTTGTTTTTAGTTTTTATATGTATCAACTTAAATTTATTATAAAAGGTGATCTTTCAAAGCAGAAGTAAAACAATCAGCCTTTATTATATAATGTCAGGAATATTGCCACCCTGTGTTAAACAGAGTTTCTTTCTGATAACACACAGTAAATAAATTCCAAGTGGGTCAAATAGATATATCTGAATTTGGAATTTATCTTTAGAATATTATCATGAAATTATATAAATACGTGTGTTCAAAGGTATTTTACATTAGGATTTAGAATGTCAAAAATCAGAGAGTTCTTGTTACTAAAATTTGGAGATTGTTTAAATATGATATACTAATTCCATACAAAGGAAAATGCAGTAGCTTGTATAGATAAAGTAATAGATTATTAGATTAACAGAGTAAGTTATTTAAAATATTAAAATATATTGTAAAATTGTACATCTTTATATGTAAGTAAATAGTTATATCAGACAAAGACGTATATGTGTATATCTTCTATACATTTCAGAGCGATTATCTCTGAGTTAGGTTAACCGTCATTTTCATTTTCTTGTTAGTGTTGTTATGTGCTTTCCAAATCATAAAATGCTTCTGCAATAAATTTTAAAAAGAACAAATGAACTTTTAAATTATTTTATGAGCATTCAACTTTGAGTCCAGGACTTGGGTTTTAATTTTTGCTCCGCTATTTACTAGTTTTATATACTTCTTATAAAAGATGTTCGAATACTTTCCTATTATTTTTGGGCTCTGTCAAACCATAAAGTTTAGAATACCACAACTGAATCTTTTAAATGAAACAAGGACATAAATGAAACAATATAAAATTTATCCAAAGTCTAAAAGATAAGGCTTATATGTAATTTTAAGTCCTAATTAAAATATGAATGGCAATTCATGATAATTATATGAAACTTAGATATTATATTACTAAAATTGATGGGAAGTGAGTAAAAGGATGTTATATTTCTGCACAAATATATCTTTCCTAATTTTTTTCCGTTACATATTAATTTTCACACATTTCAGGGAAATAGTCTTCATCAAACGGCGTTGAAATCAAGGATCATTGTATCCTCTTAGTCTTCGTACACTCAACCTGTGAACTGCCACTCCATTACTCATTTCTCTTTTTATTTTTAGGTACATTACTTTTGTTTTAATTCCAATATCCCCAGCTCGATCCAGACATTCTCTACCTCTTATCCCAACTCACTTGTGTTTACCCAGAATTCTGTTAAATCCACGTCTCAGTGCAAACCCACCTTGCAGAAAACCCATCTCCAATCCGACTTTCAACAAATAAAACTGGAAATTCTCATGGAGTTTTTGTTGTTGTCCTTACGTGGTTTATCTCTGATCCCACATGCCCGCTACTGTAGTCTCTGCCTGGCTTTGTTTCACCGAAATGACATGTTTTTGCTAAACCATATATGGCAGTTCTGCTGCCAGTGCTCATCAAAGGCTGGTGGGCCTGAAACAACTTCAACAGCATTTTGGCAGAACAAATCAGGTTATGTAAATTACATCTGACTTATGTCTCTTCTTCCTGACTCACCCATGACCTCCAGTGAAATAAACATTCAAGACATAACAGAGCCAAAAATAAGAATGGTATAAACTAGTACTTCCTACCTTTCCCCAGCAAACTACATATGAAAAGTGTTTATAGTGGCAAAAATGTCCAATGGCAGTAAATCAACAGAACTCTTATATCATCGTGTGTGATCATAGGACAGAGGAAATCAATAACTCAGGAACATCGGTAGCCTGTTTACAGTCTTGCTACACTGATTCAAAGTATCGGGTTAGGCAATAAAAAGTGAGAAAAATGGACTGTTCCCTTTACTTTTTCCCCTCTCAAGACCATTGGAAAGCATACTAAAGAGAGTTAGGCATTTCCTGCTTCTTCACTCTTTAAAATGAACATGACTGTCAATGGATGCCAAGTTTGTTTTTCCTTAATTGGTGATTGCAAATGCATACAGTGTAGTTTGTAAAATAAACAAATATTAACCGTACAGCTCAGTGAAATTTATATCCTCGTGAAAAACACACAAATTATTGAATTATAGAACATGTCTAGAATTTTCCATTGTGCCCATACCAAATTAATTTACAATTAAGGTAACCCCTGTTTTGACACTTAAAAACCTCAATTAGTTTTGCCTGTTGTTGAATTAATATAACGAAAACTCTGCAATTAATTGTTGTTTTGGGGAATTCCCTGGCAGTCCAGTGGTTAGGACTCCGCGCTTCCACTGCAGGGGGCACGGGTTCCATCCCAGATTGGGGAACTAAGATCCCACAAGCTGCGTGGCATGACCAAAAAAAAAAAAAAATAGTCGTTTTATCTGCTTCTTTTCAATACAATGCCTCTGTGATTAATCTATGTTTTTGCATATATCAGTAGTCTGTTTTTGTTGTTGCTATTTGTATCCATTGTAATAATACAATATGTCACAATTTATCCATTCTGTTGAAAGACATATAGGCTGCTTCCTATTTTGACTATTAAAAATAAAACTGTTTTGAAATTATTTTTTATGTCTATTCGGTGAATGTATTCACTCGTTTCTCTTAGACATATAGTTAGGATCACAATTGTTGGATTTGAGGTTGGCATATGTTTAGCAGCAGTAAATGCCACTAAACAAGATTTCAATGTGATTAAAATGACTTATAATCTCACCAGCAACGTAAGTGACTTTCACTTGCTTCATATTCTATCATATTCTTGGTATTGTCAATATTTTAAGTTTTATCTATTCTCATATGTGTGTTGGTTTCATGGTAGGTTTGATTTTCATGCCCATAATGATTAATACCATACATATTGGCTGTTTGAATATACAATCAGCTCCCCACATCCGCGGGTTCTGCATCTAAGGATTCAACCAACTGCAGATAAAAAATTTTGAAGAAAAAAAATTCCATAAAGTTCCAAAAAGCAAACTTGAGTTTGTCAGGCACCAGCAACTATTTACATAGCATTTACATTGTATTAGGTATTATAAGTAATCTAGAGATGACTTAAGGTTTACTGGAGTATGTGATTAGGTTACATGCAAATACTACATGATTTTATACAAGGGATTTGAACATATGTAGATTTTGGTATCTTCAAGGTGTCCTGGAACCAATCTTCCAAGGATACTGAGTGACCACTATACTCTTTTTAGACATGCCTGATCAAGGATCAGCCCTGTTTAAAAAATCACATTGTTTATTCTCAATTATTCATAGTTTTAGAATATTTCTTTTTAAGAGTTGCTTTTCAGATATACATGATGGAACATCTTAATGCTTTAATGGTATATCTTGATTAAGAGGTTTCCTTAATATTACTTAAGTACAATTCATCTTTTTGTTTCTTTTATGTTTAGTGCCATTTTTAAACAATTTAAGTAATCTTTGCATACCTCAAGGTCATGAAGATACGCTACTATGTTTTCTTGTAGAAACTTATTTTCAATTTACCTTTGATAATAAAGCCTAACACAACATTACACGTAAGAGATATTGCAGAAAAAAATGTCTCATAAATATCAGTGCAATGATCACAACTCAAATTTAGACAAATTATATTCAGCAGTAATTTAAAATGATAATATAATCATGAACAAAATGATTTATTCCGGAAAAAATTTGGAAATCAGAAATGTAATCTATTGTATTAATAGAATAATGGAGAAAATAATGCAATCATTTTAATAAATGTAGAAAAAAACTCATACAATTAAAAATTTATGTCTAACTAAAATTTTAGCAAACTAAGTCTAGGCCAGTAAGATTTACATCATTATCAGTAGTAAAAGTATTGCTAATAATATCACTAGTAACAATCCTAACAGCAAGAGCAGTAGTAATTAGCCGTGTAGGCATAGCAGCACTTGTTTAAAAATATGCTTTAGGGCTTCCCTGGTGGCGCAGTGGTGGAGAGTCCGCCTGCCGATGCAGGAGACACGGGTTCGTGCCCCGGTCCGGGAAGATCCCACGTGCCGCGGAGCGGCTGGGCCCGTGAGCCATGGCCGCTGAGCCTGTGCGTCCGGAGCCTGTGCTCCGCAACGGGAGAGGCCACAACAGTGAGAGGCCCGCGTACCGCAAAAAAAAAAATGCTTTATATGTGCATATATACATATATAAGATATATGCATATTTCATTTCTTATTTTAAAACTGTTATGGATCAGTGTACAAAAATATTCATGTGTGATTATATATGTCTTTAAATTCTAAAATTTTATGGAAAAGCAAAGAAAAGTATAAAATCAGTACATCTAAAATAACATGAGAAGCTCCTACATACTTTTGATTGAATTTTCATTAAATTTTGACCTAAGGGAAAACTAAATTTAAGAAGGAGCATTATAAGCAATTATAAAACACAATGATATTACATGCAATGACATCTCTTGTTCCAGAGACACAAAAGTCTTGCTGGCTTTATATAGAAGAGAAATACCCCACACTAGTCTTCTTTCAGCAAGTATTGTGTGACCAAGGAGACAATGACTAACAACATCTAGAGTAAATTCAGTGACTCTTTTCACAAAGGTGCTGCGTATGGTTTACTTAACTGGGAGACAATGCCCATCCTTTACCCCTGAGATATTGATTAGATAGGAACATCATAAATCTTTCTCCCTACCTTGCAGAAATTAAAGGAGGCTCTCTCCCAAAATCTGACCTGGCTGAAATACAAAGGAAAGATAATCAATAAATTCAAAGCCACCTCTAGGGTTTTGTAGATAAAAGTGAGTTGTTAATTCATGGGATGGTTGTGTTACAATCTGAATTTCATTTCAGTTTCTTGGATCCTGATATAGTTCCTTGAGAATGTCAGCCCACCTCCATTTACTGGTTGAAAAAAAATTACTAAAACTTTCCAGTGAATTTCTTAGTGAATTTTAGGTATTTTGTATTGTTTTGGTGTCTTATTTTCTTTTGTTTTGTTTTTATTAGCCTTGTTAGTCTCTTCATCATATAGTATTTGGCTTATACAAGTGTGTATATAATATTGACCAGGAGAGAAAAAGATAAAGGGCATCAGAAAATTTACTGTGGTCTTTTATACTGCAAACATGCATCTTAAGAATAAATGTGAATAATGCGTGAACATATATTATTAAAGGCTATTTATCGAAACATTTTAATAATAAGGAAAAATAAGAAAACAGTAAAAATATACAAGATGACTGGGATTATTTGGTGGGGGGAAATGGTTAAGTCATTGTGGTATTGAAAGTACATTTAATAGCATTGAAATATTCAGTGTTTTTCTGCAAGAATGTAGTGTGTCATATATTATATTTCATAAATAATGATTCAGTTAACTTGTTAAAATATATATCTTTAGAGTATATATAACAATAAACCTATTGGGAAAAAGAGTGTTTCTGTATGTTTATTGATTTGTTTGCAAGTCGTATCCTTCTTAAACTACTTGGCTTAGACAGGAGTACATTTTTGTGAGGGTTTGAAGAAAAATGGAAGAGATCACAAAATTTTTATGTTCCTTTTTTACCAACATGCACCCATATCAAATTTATTTTCACTCTCTCCTCAGTTATTAAGTGAGAAATACTGTGTAAAGTATTTTTAAAAATGTATAGATGTGGTTTATATGACAGACATAAATTCTTATACCTGGATGGATTATGGAAAACTTTAATAAAGATCCTGCTGCTTTCTAGCCTCATGGAAACTGAACATATTCTAGAATTTGAATGAGACATAGTGGTCAATGCATGAAGCAGTCAGATTCATGAGAAATATTGGGTAAAATCAAGGGTTGAAAAGGCAGCATTTGCTTCCAGGAGTCTGGTGAGTTTCCATCTTTGATTTAGATATGGTAGAAGAAGGAAATAGACATAAGGAAAGTTTGATAAAACTGCAAAAGTTCAACCTACAGTAAACTGAAAGCCATTGTCTGTGCTAGTGGTAAAAGATTACTGGATATTTGTTGTATGTGTTCATCCAGCATCTATTTTCATTTTTTCTGGAAACAGTGACTTGATTTTACCTACATAATATTGTTCTATACCCCCGTCTCAAAGGACACAATCACCTTTGATCACAGTGATTGGCTGAGGCATAAACCTGATCTGAGTTACCCATTTGGAGCTGTGACTTTCGCTAAAGCTAAATGTTTTTCCTATAGTTACTAGATGGCCACATTTTAGAAGTGTTTTCCTGACAATACAATGGAAGACAGAAGGACAGGAGTTGAGAGAGAGAGAGAGAGAGAGAGAGAGAGGTACAGAAAGACACAAAAATAGGCTCAGTCTATGTCCTGATTTATTAGTGAGTCAAAAAATGCACCTGGGTCAGTATATGCCTTGATATAACAGATGGTGATAAAATAAATTCATTTCTTTTAAAACCAGGCTGAATTGAATTTATGTACTTAGCAGCCAGGAGAGTCCTAATATAGAAGGGAATTTAATATATCCATTTAAATTCTGAAAGGATTCGAAGAGAAAGCAACACATTTGAGTTAGAGGCAGTGAAGTCTAAAAATGTGAGCAGCCTAGATGAAAGGAGAAAGAAGGACATAAAGATACATAATCTGTTCCTTCCTTTATGCATCTGAATTTAATCGACTTCAAAATGGATTCAGGGCTTCCCTGGTGGCGCAGTGGTGGAGTTCAGGGCTTCCCTGGTGGCGCAGTGGTGGAGAGTCCGCCTGCCGATGCAGGGGACA
>NC_041217.1:12652557-12673941 GCF_002837175.3 Physeter macrocephalus | reverse complement strand
CCGGAGCCTGTGCTCCGCAACGGGAGAGGCCGCAATAGTGAGAGGCCCGCGTACCGCAAAAAAAAAAAAAAAAAAAAAAAAAAAAGGATTCCGTCTCCAGTGTATAATCAACTGGCAGGCATGGGGGACAGAAATGATAAAGTTGTTGCCAGTGAGTTTAGCCCTGCTTCATGTTATTTACTCCTTATTCTTGCCATGATTGTACTGCTCTGGTATTTTGCTGTCTTATGGAAGAAATGCTCTTCTTTCAACTGAGAAAACCATATCTTTGCTTAGCAAAATATAAAGAATATCTAAGATGTTGTAAACCACCAAGAAAATATTAGAAAGAGTCATTATTAATAATTAACATTTGTAATTATGCTAGACATTGTACTAAGTAGTATATAAACTATGTCAGTAAATCTTCAAAACAACTATATTTGCTTTCTAAATGAGTAGACCTAGTCTCAGAATGATTAATTAGGCCATCTTTCCTGGGTTATGAAACTGTGAATGGCAGGACCAGCTTATGGAGCAGATACTCTAGCAACGCTATGCTCCACAGCAGTCTTTTCTGAACTGGGAATATGGTCACAGATTCTCCCTATCCCAGAATACACACTCTTTTGTATTGTGACTGCACTACACATCTCAACAAGATATAAGTATACATATAGCTGATTCACTTCATTGTACAGCAGAAACTAACACAGCATTGTAAAGCAATTTTACTCCAATTAAAAAAAAAAAAAAGGTGATGTGTCCATTCTCTGCATTCTTGAATCTGGGCTGGACTTCGATGAACAGGATGTGGCAGACATAACATTTTCAGGCTTTGGGTCCAGGCCTGAAAAAGACTTGCAACTTCCACTCTCACCCTTTGGGAATGTTGCTATCACCTAGGGAAGTATCCTTAGCATCCTGGATGAGACTACTTAGCAGAAGATAGCCCACTGATTGCCTGAACCCCTGCCAAGCATATGAGTGAAGCCATTTTTAAACCAACAAGTCTCAGTCAAGCTGCCAGGTGGCTGTAGTCTCATGAGTGACCACAGATGAGACCAATAGGAAAACTGTACAGTGGAGCTCAGCTCCATTTGATAATCGAACCACGAGCAAATAGAAGGATTGTTTCTTTAAGACACTAAATTTTGGAATGGTTTATTATCCGGCAATAAATAACTAATACAGATCCCGTATGTTGATATAGTTAAACATGAATATTGTTTTGTGCAGGTAGAGTGGATCCCCACTGGGATACTAGGCAAAATTCCTAAGAACAAATTCACTCAAGCAATGTTAGCATATAATTACTAAGCTGTCAATGTGGTTTGAAAAGACCTAGAATTTTCTAGAATAAAAGAAAACATTTTATCAGCATATTTTAGAGAAAATTAAATGAAAAATATGATTAATCTTAAAGAGTATAGAAAAATTGGTATGCTGATTGAATGTAATATTAGAATTACCTATTAGATATATCAGTGCATGTGTTAAAATATAACAAGGTTTTTCATTACATGTAAGCTAAATACATTCTTTTTTTAAAAAATAAATTTATTTATTTATTTATTTATTCTTGGCTGAGTTGGGTCTTTGTTGCTGCTTGCGGGCTTTCTCTAGTTGCGGTGAGCAGGGGCTACTCTTCGTTGCGGTGTGCGGGCTTCTCATTGCGGTGTCTTCTCTTGTTGTGGAGCACGGGCTCTAGGCACATGGGCTTCAGTAGTTGTGGCATGTGGGCTCAGTAGTTGTGGCTCATGGGCTCTAGAGTGCAGGCTCAGTAGTTGTGGCACACGGGCTTAGTTGCTCCGTGGCATGTGGGATCTTCCCGGACTAGTGCTTGAACCCGTGTCCCCTGCATTGGCAGGCGGATTCTTAACCACTGTGCCACCAGGGAAGACATAAATACATTCTTAAAATATATTTCATGAAGTATATTAAAAGTCTTGTACTTAGAGAATATTTAAACTATCACATATAATTTTCATTTGTCACGAACATTTTCAAATGGACTAATACAAATACATTAGGTACTTTTCATGTCTGATTTTAGAACTCATCCATGAACAAAATAGGCATCCCTATGTCCTCAGTCCATGAAAAGATTAATACCTTACATTATATGGTATATTAAACTAACAATACCATTTCTTAGGACATAAATATTGAGAGTTACAGTACTGATGGTTAGTACAAAACTAAGGGAGAAATTCACAGAAAATATACACAAATTTAGAAAGTAGCTTGATTATATTGATATTAACAGAACTCTTGTTATAAAGAATATATTTTGTATTTTTAAAAGTAAAGAAAAATAAAAGGTTATTCAAAAGGAAAAAGTAAATAGTAAAAGAAAAAGATAAAAAAATAATGATAGATAATGAGGTAAAGATATTAAGACAATAGTAAAAGAATAAAAGATCAACAAAAAATAGAAGTGACTTAAGAAAAGTTAATTAAGAAAATGTTATGGATTGATACCTGATCAAAAGGAATTGCTAAAAATAATAGTTATAGTCACAACAGCAATACTTTGTACCCGTAATATTGTACTTGAGTCAATGATTAAAGATCTTGTATATGTTACCACATTTTAGTTTTACAATAACCCTCTGGTAATAAGATATTATGCTATATGGAAAATGAAAATAAAGATATAACAGTAGGCATAGAATATTTCAACAGAATTTATTTGTGCATGCATTTCTCTATTTTTCAGTTCTAAATATTGAAAACTAAATATCAATATTTTAAACATCTTTTCAAAGAGCTAGCTATGCAAAGTTATTTACAAATATTTTTCATGTTAAATTTGTTTATAATAACATTTTTTCCCATATCATTTAATTTCAAATGATATATTGATATATGGTATGCTTTAAATCCTGGGGTATGAGCTGATAGTACAGATAAAAATATTCAGGGGACTTATAGTTTGTTTACAATCAAAAGAACTTGCTTTTGTGATAAAATTACATACAGTTTCTATTGTGCTTATACATAATTTATTTTATAAATATCTAATGAGTACCTATTTCATGCTAGTCACTCTTCTAAGAAATACTATGATTAAACACACACACACATAAACATAACAAAATTTGCTCAACATCTCATTAGGGAATTGAAAATTTAAGCAAATGAGGTACTGTTATACACTATTAGAATGGCTACACTGCTTGACTGGCTGCAAAAACCAAACAAACAAAAGAAACTGATTATATCAATTGTCCCTGGTGAGGATACAGAGCAACAGATGCAAAATGGTACAACCAGAGTGGTGTAGGAGTTTAGTGGTTTCTTAAATAGGTAAACATGGTCTTATAATGAAACGACAGTGCTCCTAGGTATTTACTCAAATGATTTAAAAACTTATGTCCACAGAAAAACCTTCACATGAATGTTTATAGCAGTTTCATTCATAAATGCCAAAACTTAGAAGCATCTGAGATGACCTTTAGTAGGTGAAGGGGTGAACTCTGACACAACCGCACAATGGACTTTCATCAGGGATAAAAAGAAAGAGCTCTCAAGCCATGAAAAGACATTAATGAATCTTCAAATGCAGTTTGCTAATGAAACAAACTGTCTGAAATGCTACATCCTGTATGTTTCCAATGATATGATATTCTGGAAAATCAAGACTACGTGACAAAGCAATTTAACTGTATTACATACATATGAAACAACCCCACTGAAGGTGGTGGGGAAAAAAGTGCTGACCTAAATAAATTTGGAAATAAATAGAGTCTGAAAGATTAAAGGCAAAAGGACCTGTATGTAAGCCCTGCACGCTAGTTTATAAATTTGTTTCAGATGGGGACATGA
This sequence comes from Physeter macrocephalus, assembly GCF_002837175.3. Taxonomy (NCBI): domain Eukaryota; kingdom Metazoa; phylum Chordata; class Mammalia; order Artiodactyla; family Physeteridae; genus Physeter; species Physeter macrocephalus. The sequence goes on along the minus strand of NC_041217.1, from coordinate 12,670,131 downwards.
GTTAACAGTTAGGATACGCAGATACCACTATACATTTTTAATGGAAATGAACGATTAAGTAAGTGGATGGCAGATGATGAGAGTCAGTCTTCTCACTGTTGGAGTGAGAATTTACATACAAGGAAAGGGAGAGGACTAGAGTTATCCTTTTTTTAAAAAAAATCATTTATTTATTTTTGGCTGCATAGGGTCTTCGTTGCTGTGCATGGGCTTTCTCTAGTTGTAGAGAGCAGGGGCTACTCTTCCTTGCAGTGCGCGTACCGACTCTAGGCACGTGGGCTTCGTTAGTTGTGGCTCAGGGGCTCAGTTGTTCCGCAGCATGTGGGATCTTCCTGGACCAGGGCTCGAACACGTGTCCCCTGCATTGGCAGGTGGATTCTTAACCACTGTGCCACCAGGGAAGTCCTTAGGGTTATCCTTGTAATAATGGAGTAGAGTTTGATACATCAGTATAAACTCATATATATCTTAATATAGATATAAATGTTTACATATAGAAATATTTATAGATAAATGTATACAGACAGGTTAGCATGTTCACATAATTTTCCTTGCTGTGTCACCTGAGTGGCCCTAGAATCAATGACATCCATAAAGAGAGGAGCTACCTTAGGGCCCAGATCTTAATTTCTAATACTATTCTCTGATAAAAGGAACTAAGGTTCCTTAGAGAAATGGATAATTCTAAGACTAGTGTTAGGAATATATAAAATGAGCTTGGAGATTATCCTTTAAAAGATGAGCTTATAAAAATAAGGAAGTTCTTTTTAAAAAGAGCCCCCAGACCTCTCAATGATGAAGGTACATCAAAGAAACACAGGTACCAACTGAAAAAGTTCCCAATGGCCAACGCTGGAACAAAACAAATAATGTAGTGTTAGATTATATTCAAAAATATAAAACAAATATCTGGGAGCTTATTCTGACATTTAAAAAATGACTGGGTAAACAAATAAATGGGGGAGAAGAATTCCAAATAATTTATATAGAAACCCTACCATCTAGGAGGTAGAGTGTAACTCCTTACTCTTTCAGTGTAAATTAACACTGTGCATAATGACATCCATCTAGAGCGCAGAATGGAAATGAGAAATCAAGCAGTAAATTTACAGTGGAAAAACCTGACAAACTGCCTCAGCCAAACGATCACGAACAATATCAACAGTGTTAAGTCAAGTTGGTACTATACACCTTTGATATGAAGAAAATGGCACTTCTGGGGTGTTTCTCCTCAAAACACGTAACCCTAGTCTAATCACAAGAAAGTAAATCAAGGCAAATACCCAGTTGAGTAACATTCTACAAAATAGCTGACTAACGGTCCTCGAAACTGTCATCAAAACAAAGTCTGAGGAACAGTCACAGTCAAAAGGAGACTTAAGGAGACAACTCATAAATGTAGTATGATATCCTGTTTGGGATAACACAGGAAAAATTACATTAGGTAAAAACTAAGGAAATCTGGATACAGTATGAACGTTAGTTAATACTGATGTATCAATATTGGTTCATTAATTGTAACAAATGCATCATATACAATTAAAATGTTAATAATAGAGGAAACTGGGTACGTAGTATATGGGAACACTCTTTAATCTTTGGAATTTTCTGTAAATCTAAAATTGTAATAAAAGTAAAATTTTATTTAAACACAGAAACACAAGACAAAAATAAAAAAAAACAAACTCCCATTTGTCACAAGTTCCTACTATATTTTGGAAGATGGATTATAAACAGATATGTAACAGATATATATGCATATACATTTATGCAATATAAGTATTTTGAGGAAAAATAAACCAAGGTAAAAGGACTAGAGGAGAATGCCATTTTAGATATGTTGGTTAGAGCAGAACACTGTAAGGAGGTAAAATCTAAATGAACTGAGATTGAAAATACTGTCTCAGGAATGGAGTGACAAGGAGAATGTCACAGTGGGAACGATCAGTTCTGCCAAATGCCACTGAGAAACTTAGAAAGTTGAAATTTAGTACCAAGAAAGTTGAAATTTAGTACCAACTTTGAATTTTTTTCACTCTTCAGGAGAAAGAGTGTCAAAAACTCATAAACAGGCTACTAACCCTTGCATGGTTGCATAAGAGTGTGCCTCTGGCTTGGAACATTTCCTTACGTGGAGCAGAGCCCTCACAGCCTGTGTGGAGCACACCACTTTTTTTTTGGATGGGAATGTCTTTCTCTTTTCTGGGTTTGATGGGTACTTCTTTTTTCTACCCAAGGCTGTGTGTCATATGCACCTGGCCAGACCCAATGTTATATGTGTTCTCTGCGTGGAGTTATTGGGGGTCTTTTGCCTGCAGCTCAAGAGGACAGGGGGCACCTATGCTCACTACTGAAGCTGAGCTTGCTCTTTGATCTCTTTGCAGTAAAGCCTTGTACCCTCTAGTGCCTGTGTGAGTCCTGTCTCTCTTGGCTATCCCGCCATCTCCAAACCTTATAGCGGAATGACATCTTGTAAGGGCTGCTCCTGGTGGCAGATATTGCTATGCTCTTTCCTGTTTTCATGGAGTGGGACTTGTCCACTGGGGATGTAACTGGTGTCACTGCCTCGACAGATGGAAGTTGTTTGTGACTCTGAGGAGAATGGTTAAGGCAGAGTGATGGAGACAATGACCTGACTGGCAAGGGTTCCAGGGAGAATTAGAGGGGAAATGTGTAGAAGACAGTGATGTGATGAACAGAATCATATAAGTCCTAATCAGTGAGGCCATGATTTTTACACATTAAGGTATTTATATAGCATAAGGGATGCCTGTTTACAATGCTGATTCCCAAGACACTAATGTGTGGGTGTTGAAGCATTGCTGCTGTGGGCTGTGCTAGGGATATGGGTATCCTTCTAAGTGTAATAGGAAGCCACTGCACTTTTGTTTTCATTTGTTTCTTTAAGAGCAACATTTATGCTTTAATAACCCCCAAGGTAAAGACATTTTATTTTATGAAAAAAAGTGGATGTTGCAGAACTGAGGGAAAACTATTAGATTAGACGAAGAGAGACATCATTAGCTCAGGTTATGGTGGTGTGAGTTGGGATATAAAAATGTGAATGGGACGACAGCCAGTTGGAAGCTAAAGTGGCTGATAAATGGACGTTTAGAAGTTGGAAAAATAAATAATGCCTTGTACATGGCTAGGCCAGGGTAAGATGGATCCCTTAGCAAGATTGTGTGTGCTCTCTGGGGTGTTATTGGGTATAGAGGGGAAACTCTTGTCCTATTTTAGACATGTTTACTATAAGGTTCCTTTGTAACCTCTAAGTAGAAGAGGAGAGTAGACAGCAGAATCTGTGGTTTTGAAATTCAGAAAAGAGGTCTGAAGAGAGATGTAGATTTTGGGATTTTCTACATATCAGTTATTATTATTACTATTAACATACTGTTAATAATCTGGGAAATGAGTTTGCCTTATAAAGACAGTACAGTGGGAAGAGAAGATAGTTGGATACAGAGACCCCAAAAATGAGCCTAAGAAGAATTAGCCAGATATTTTGGAAGAAGACCAAAAGGAATAGGAGTCAAGTGGGGAGAATGTGAGAAATGCAGGGAGGGGGGGCCATTGTGAAAAATACCTTTCAAAGATCAAGAATAGTCAGTGCTAAAAACTATCCCTGTGATTTAGAAAGATAGATAGTGCCTTTGGTGAGAACGTGGAGTGTGCTGAGGTGTGAATTTTGTCTCTATCATCTATCTATCTATCATCTATCTGTCTATCATCTACCTATCTGTCCATCATTTATCATCTATCTACTCTCTATCTTCATCTATAATTTTTATGCTTGGGTCATTGTTGGAAATGCAGGTAAGAATGGCTTTCTCAGGGATCCAAATTATTATTTTTTATTTTTTTATTGAAGTATAGTTGCTGTGCAATATTATATGTTACAGGTGAACACTATTGTGATTCACAATTTTTAAAGATTATACTCCATTTATAGTTATTATAAAATGTTGGCTATAGTTCCTGTGTTGTACAATATATCCTTGTAGCTTATTTTATACCTAACAGTTTGTACCTCTTACTCCCCTGCCCCTATATTGCCCCTCCCCCTTCCCTCTCCCCACTGGTAACCACTAGTTTGTTCTCTGTATCTGTGACTCTGCTTCTTTTGTGTTATATTCACTAGTTTGTTTTATTTTTGAGATTCCACATATAAGTGATATCATGTAGTATTTGTCTTTCTCTACCAGAAGTGCCTAGCTGTTGATTCCTATCTTCCCTGTACCAGTTGGATTAAAGTCTAAGAGTGAACACTGAAGCTTTACTGGGTTGATATCAGCCCTCCTCCCCACAGCAACTTCCATACACTTGACATTCATTACTCTGGCCTAGTTTTATTGCTACATCTAGAAAAGTGTAAAAACAGCACAAAGTAAAGCCATGATATTGTACTTAATAGTTTATTTTATTCACTTGATTTAATCATTTGTATTAACCAAATGATCTACAGAACATCATGTGTACTGATATATGTGTTCAGATAACCTATGCATTGAAGAAGATGAAAATAGTTCATGCAAAATATATGTATCACAAATGCAAAATCATTTAGATTATCAACAAGAAAATCATAAGTACTCATTTATTATTTTTTCTTTTCATTTTGATATATATATATTTTTAAATTAATTTTTATTGGAGTGTAGTTGCTTTACAATGTTGTGTTAGTTTCTACTGTATAGCAAAATGAATCAACCTTACATATACATATATCCCCTCACTTCTGGACTTCCTTCCCATTCAGGTCACCACAGTGCATTAAGTAGAGAACAAATGTGTGGATACCAAGGCGGGGGAAGAGGGGAATGGGAGGAATTGGGAGATTGGGATTGACATATATACACTATTGATACTATGTATAAAATAGAGAACTAATGAGAACCTACTGTATAGCACAGGGAACTCTACTCATTTTGATATATTTATGGAATGTTTGCTATGTACTTTTAATGATAATTTAGAGTTAATTCTGTTTTAAACAGATTACTTCATTAAATTCTCATGCAAACCCTATGACGTAGCTGCTATTATTGCTATCACTCAACAGGAAAGGAAAAGAAGGTGGAATAAGAGCAAACCAGATGCTCAGTCACCCTTGTTGTGTCCGCACAAATTACGCTTTTTAAAATCCCATTCGTCTGTTCATGCATTTTCAGTTCTTATATTGAAACGCCTAGTTTTGAACAATTGAACTTTTGGTTGTCTACATATATGCAGACAATTTGCAAAAATAACATGTTGATTGTCAGAGTGTACCTATAGCCTCAATAAGTGTATCTAAACAGAAAAATTGTATAAAGTTTTGCTAACAACATACTTTAAATGTGTTATGTATTATTTAAACAATCTTCTATGGGATACGTAGATTTAAAAATGTATACATTCTCCCTCATTGTTTAAAAATCATAAAAACATGCTATAAGCCTGAAATGGTCAATTTGCTCAGTTTTATTTCCTTTATATTCAATTGCAGAAAAATAATTCTGAGCCATCTGGCTGCTCAAAGAAAGTGAAAACTTGCATTCTCTTTTGTGTTCTCTTTTGAGAGTAAGTTTTGCTTTTTGGTTTATGATGCATATTACAGAATTTCAAGCAATGGATAATTGCAAATTACTAGTAGCAGGTGTGCAGACTATTTAGTTACCAGTTTATAATATAAAAATACATTAAGAAAATGGTTAATTTTTTATCATTCAGTTTTCTCTCATATGAGTACATTATCATTTTATGAGATAAAGGCTTTATTTTCAGCTGATTTATCTAACAAGCCAAAGTATCTAGGATGGCTTCCAAGAATAAAATGGATAACATATACATATAATGTCATGCTTGGCATAAAGTAAGGGCTTTAATGAATAGCAGCTGCTATATTTATGGTTATAATTCAAATTAACAAACTATAGTAGATATTAAACAATAAACACATATACTGTAATATATGTTAAATACTTACTTTTTGTTGGTTTTATCTCCTCCTGCCATCACCCAAACTCATCAGAAAAGAACTTGTATCTTTCGGCTTTATTAAACCTTCAAAACCATTATTGATGTTAGGTGTACCAGGAATGTATCCTGTTCTTCATCAGGTATTTCACTTTTGTACCTTTTTTTCTTCCTAATATATTTGAGAATTGCTTTGTCAAGTTCCACAAAAGTGTGCTGGGGCTTTAAATGAAAACATGTTGAGTTTATAGATGTTGCTAATATCACGGGCCATCATCATTGGTCACTATGATATTTTTAACTGAATTATAACTAATACTTTGTTTCTTGTATGTGCGTGTGTTTCTGCAATGGCTTCTCTTCTGTTTCAAAAAAAGGAAAAAAAAGTGGAAATCCTTCCGATGGTCTAGACAATGAAATGGGCCCGTGGTTCTGACTTTATTTCCTGCTATTCTCTCTCTTGTTTGCTCACTCACTCTGTTCCAGCCAAATAGTCTCTTTAATGTTGCTTAAGCCTGTCACATCCCAAGAATATTTACACCTCAGTACCTTTCTCCTGCTTGTCTTTCCTTAGATAGTGACACTGAGGTCTTGCCCAATAATTTTATTTAAAATTTCACCCATCCCTAACAGTATCTTTTTCATAATTCAGTTTTAGTTTCCTCCATGTAACTTATCAATATCTGATAAAACATATATTTTATTTTACTTGTTAATAAGCTTACTATCTGTCTCCCCTCACGAGAATAAAAGTTCCATGATGGTAACATTTTTTGTCTTTTCTATCATTACGAGATTTCTGGTGCCTGTAAACTGTATCTGACATGTAGTGAGCATTCTATAAATGATTGTTAAATGAAGAAATTCCTGAATGAATGAGTGAAAAACTATAAATGAACGGGTTTTATCAGATTTTTTAAAGCTACCTAATATTTAATGTATAGAGAAATGCTTTGTTTAAAATAGGGCTTAATGTGATTTATTTGCAGAAGAGGACCTATAAAAGTACTTTTGAAAGATTATTATTAAAAATATTTTTTAAATAATTCCATTTAATTATTAATTAATTTATATGCAGTATAGAAAATATCAATGGATTTGAATTATCAAAAGTTATGTTTTTATCAAGATGTAATAATATTTTAAATGGCATATATTAAAAGCATAATTGTATATTAATCCTAGAACATTAACCAATTTTTCTACATTAACATTGCCCTGAGGTTTGGGGACCAATAGACAACACTCTCTCTCTCTGGTATCCATTCTCCGAGATGCTCCCCTTGATCCCTGTGTCTTTGGTATAGTCAATATTCATATCTCTGTGGGTGAGGTCCTCTCCCACATTGTGACATGTTTGGTCTGTGTAACCAACAGTGATGATATATTTCCCCTGAGATTAGGTTACACAAGGCATGTGAACCCCTTTTCTCTTTGTCATCACTTGCTGAAGTTAATCACTGTGTGCTCAGCAGCTCTAGGAGAGCCCTCTTGGGTTCTTTAAGGTCTCCTACCAAGAGCCCCAAAGGAATGAGAAATCAAGGCCTTCAGTGAACAGCCCTGGGAGGGAGCGGAAGGTGATCCTTCAGTCCCAGTCAAGCCTTCAGAAGGCTCAGTAAGAATCTTGCACCAGAACCATTCAGCTATGCCAGTCCCCTTAAAGACTACAGAGATAAGAAAAATTTTATACCACTAAATTTTGGTGACTTGTTATGCAACAATGGATGGTTAATATACTCTATCATACATATAATCAGTAATATAACCCCTTTCTGTAATAGGCTAAAGTTAAAAATAAAAGCTTGCCAGTATTGCATAGAGTTGAAATACAGAATCATTTACATAGATTTTATTTTTAGTTTTTTCATAATTGAGAAACAATCACACTTATTTTGCCCCTATTCATATCTTAGATGAAACATCTCAGATGAAACAATCAGTGGAGTAATACACATTGTCAGATGATTCTTATAATACTCTCCATAGACCTGGGAGGGACGGATGACAAAATTAAATCATAAATGGAGTTGATCCTCATTATTCCCTGGTTCCATATTTGCGAATTTAACTACTTGCTAAAATTTATTTTTAACCTGAAAATCAATACTTGCGTGGCACTTTTGTGGTCCTTCGAGGACATGTTTAGAGTGGGGACACATTTTTAGTCTCCCTGTGCTCAAATTACCAACTGAGGTTAAATGAGGAGACCTCCTGTCCTCTTGCTTCAGCTCTCCTACTAGGTAAAGTCTCTTTTTTGTGGTCTGTTTAGCGCCACATTTTTCACATTTTGTGCTTTGTGTTAGTGATTTCACTGTCTAAAATGGCCCTGGATAGCAGAGCTGAAATGTTCTACAGGGTTTCCAAAAACAAGGAGGCTGTGCTGTGCCTTGCAGAGAAACTACATACCTTTAAATACAGGTATCTTTAAACAGAAACACACACAATACAAACTTATATATTAACCAGTTGGTGACAGCATCGCCCTGTATTTCTCTAGGAGCAAATGTTTTGCCATTTGTAGAAATTTCATGCAATACAATTAATGTGAATAATGAAAATTGACTGTTTAGTTTCAATTTAATATAAAAGCAAATGTAGACACAGCCTAAATTTTCCACACAATAGTCTCACAAATGCCATTGATTTTTGCTCATATATAAAATATCTATAAGATATGTATTAAGATCTTTGAAGAAAAAATGTTTTTAATTATTACTTGAGATTATTACATCCAGAAAAAAACAAGAGTATTCATGCCTGTAATTCTTAACTAAGATCGAAAAAGTTTTGAAATATCTTTTATCTAGATATAATAATTTTGTTAAACTTAAGATATCACAAATTTATTTTAATTAAAACGATTTTAAACCTTGTTTACAGTAAGAATCCAGATGAAGAGATTACACTTAAAATTATTCCTTTTATATAAATATGAGCTACTCATTTCTAATTTTATAAAATTTGCTTTTGTTGTTTATGGAGGTGTGTTGACATATGAACTTTTACTTCATTATCAATTTAGCATATTTTAAACATGAATTATCCAAAGAACTACCAAACATCCAAAGAATTACTAACCACAAAAAGTAGAATTTAGATAGTTTAAATTTTCTATAAGTGACATTAAGATGAAAATAATCATTTAATATTACAAAATGTAAGTAAAAAATTAGCTTTGAACTAGCTACAATAACCAATAAAAAATCTGTTTCAAAGTCTTTGTACAGGAATTGTTTTTTTTGTTTGTTTGTTTTTGTTAATTGGCAAACTTTCCTATGACAAATTACCAATAATTTGGAGAGGGAGTAATGAGGAGGAAGAAAACCCTCAGAAATAGGATGGTTTGATGGAAGTCTGAGATCCTAAAACATTTCAAGATTGTAAAGCTTTAAGAATTTTAGTGAGAAATAAGTGATCTTCCATAAGAGGAACATGTCTTCATATCATGGCTTTTTCCCTAAGCACATTTCACTGGTGCTGTTTTTGTTCTCCCCCCCCCTCGCCCCCCAGAATCACCATAATCCCCTAATCCTTGCCTCAGAGAGCCATATAGAAAAGGCTTCGGCTCTTTTATCTTTTCATCATCACAGATCTTCAGGAAGTGTTGTTTTTTCCTTATATTTTAAGTCAAAAATTTTTTTCCTTCATGAACACATTTCAGATTAATATTTCAGACCACGGTCTTTGGCTTTTTCCCCCTTAGCCTGCAAGTTTAATGAGTAATCCCAATTGAACAGGTTTTATAGTAAGGAAACTCAAATTAGAACTTTTTGTAGTACCTGTTTTAATAATTATAAAAATCCACAAATTGTGTTAATTTGTGTGTGTAATGGGGAGGAGCACGTGTGTGTACACGTGTATTTTTTTTAATTAATGTATTTAGTCAGTCAGTTAGTCACTGAGTCATTGATATATTCATTTACACATGGTCAATGCCAGGGATTTTATTGGACACATGGTCCCAAACTACAAGTCAGTATCGATTTAAAGTTTTAAAATTATTTTACAAGTCAAGAAATAAATGTGTATTACTTTATTCTTATGTCTATAATAGATAAGCTTATATGGAATGTAGTTAAACATTGGAATGCTTAATTTCAATGTTCCAAGGCTAGTATTTCATAATATATCATGCTCCCGCTGATTTGATATCACTTAGTTATAAACATTTTTGCATCCTGGAAGCTAACCATATTATCATTGCTTCTTACATTTCTTAAAAAAATTAAATTAAATTACTTTATTTTTTTGGCCATGCCACGCAGCTTGTGGGGTCTTAGTTCCCGGACCAGGGACTGAACCCGGACCTCTGGCAGCGAAAGTGCTGAGTCCTAACCACTGGACCACCAGGGAATTCCCATACATTTCTAACAGTGTATATTTAAAGATAACTTTGGAAGGTCTATTTATTTATGGCTCGTGTATGGACAGACACTGTAAGGCAGCACCCATGAGCTCTGCCTCCCAGTGTTCACGCCCTTAGAGGGGCAAGACCTGTGACTTGCTTCTAACCAACAGAATACAGCAAAGAGGATGGAATGTCACTTCCGTGATTAGGTTACATTAGATAGGACTCTATCTTGCTGGCCAACTTGCTTAGAGGCTCTCCTTGCTGATGGATAAATTATGTTTCCGTGGCAAGGAACTACAGGCAGCCTCTAATTACAGAGTCAGGGCTCTGGATTCCAGCCTGCAAGAAGCTGGGCTTCTCCCTCATCCAGCTGCATGGCAATGAAGTCTGCCAAAACCTGGTTGAGCTTCAAAGTGGCTTCTTTCCTTGAAGAGCCTCCAGATGGGAACAGAGCCTTACTGACACCTTGACTGCAACCTTATGAGACACAAAGCAGAGGACCCAGTTAAGCCACGCTTAGGCTTCTTATTGCAGAAACTCTAAGATAACAAAGAGGTGCTATTTTAAGCTGCTAATAAGTCTGTGGTAATTTGTTAGTAATAGAAAACTAATACAGTTAAAAAAATAAGTAAACGCATGTAAGCTTGAAATGAAATTGAGAAAAATCATTGCCAAGGCTTTAGTTGCCAGGCTTCATGAAAACCATAAATAAAATAAAATTAAATTAAAATTTTAAAATAGTGTAATAGAGTTCATTAGGTTGAAATTTTTTCCATTTTTTGCCTTTATAACTATTAAAGAAAAAAGGAAACACTCTGACTTTCTTAAAAACACTTAACAATATTAAATTTAAAAGAAAGATTTAGAACATATATCTACACAAACTCAATAACTGTTTTCCACTTAAACACGAAAACAAAAACAAAAACCGAAAACAAAGAAAAGAGACTTGAATATGTCTTAAAAGTTTAAAGCAAAGAAACAAGAAATAACTTCAGACTTGTGTACAAACAATGCTCATTATGGTACTTTCAGGATATTTTTAAAGAAGCAATTCATTGTAGATAACAATCAATATTTTCTGCATGAACTTTTTGAGTCGTGTTATAAATAAATTATCTCAAAATGTTTTTATTACGTGATCTATTTTGAATGAAAATTTACACTGAGGTATCTGCCTGATTTCATTTAATTAATTAATATTGACGTTGGGGGCTTCCCTGGTGGCGCAGTGGTTGCGCGTCCGCCTGCCGATGCAGGGGAACCGGGTTCGCGCCCCGGTCTGGGAGGATCCCACATGCCGCGGAGCGGCTGGGCCCGTGAGCCATGGCCACTGGGCCTGCGCGTCCGGAGCCTGTGCTCCGCAACGGGAGAGGCCGCAGCAGAGGGAGGCCCGCATACCACAAAAAAAAAAAAAAAAAAAAAAATTGACGTTGTCTTTTTAAAGATAGCTTCAAGAAGTGAGTAAATTCGTTCTTTGAAAAATATAAAATAAAAATTTTGCCATTATTTTATCAACACAGACATGGCAATAAGTATGAATTACAGGGGAAAATAATGTCTCTGTAGAACCAACTAATGATTAAATTGCACAGTAATCAAATTCACTAGGGATAAAAACAGGAGCTTAAATGTATAACTTTCTTCCAACACAGACTGCACTAGTGTTCTTTTACTAGGAAGTAGTATAACAATCTTTCAGAACAAGGGCTCTAAGCATGATGGCTGAGTTTGGATTTGGGTTTCCTCATTCGCATGCGAAATCCTGGATATGTCACTTCTCTAGCGGGCTCAGTTTTCTGAGCAGCGTGATGGGGTAATACCTAGGGGGTGGATTGCTGAGAGTATTAAATTAGACTTATGCATATAAAGTACTTGGTAAGATTCCTGACACATAGTTCAGTAAGTCAGTGTAGTTATTGTTGTAGCTGTTAATATTATTATGATTATAATCTTCACTGAATTTATGCTCTAAGACTCTGCGTTATTCCAAATGACAACTAATCTGATTAAATAAACTACTCATTATTTTAGTATTTTAAAACAAATGAAAAAAAGAAATTAGATTCACCACAAAAAAATAAATGAACAAACCAAAAAACAAAACCCAAAATAGTCTTCACTACCCCTCCTCAGATAAAATTTGTGTGACTCTTGCTTTTCAAAACATTCAAAAATGTATGGGTTGATTCTCAGATTGAAGAAAATATAGTATAAATATTTGAGGGGAAGGTAAGGAAGTTTTTGTATTCTTATTTAAGTAGGTACCTACCATATAAACATATTTTTATGACTACCAACCCCCTTGAAGTTTTTATATTGCAAAACATATCTAAGTTTCTCATATAACTGACTGTATTGCAATTATGTGTTCATTTATTGTTATTGCTCAGTGTAAAATTATTTTAACAAAATAAAGAAAATAAGGGGAACCAGGCCGAACTATAAATCACAGGCTCATAGATTTAAAAGGCAAAACATAAACAAAAGTAGAGATTTAACAGATGAATGAAAATCAGAGGGTAAGTTAGCATGTCTTCAAAGTAACCCCATCCTTAATGCTGAAGCCTCGTAATCTTTCATAGCACTTTCAGCCAGAGTTTCCTATAAAGGCATTTCAATTTAATTTAAATTAGCTGAAACGATCAGATAGCTTTTTCTCTCCTAAATGACTTGCTTTTGCAATGGATATAAAAGCTATTAGCTTTTTTGTTTTAAAGCACGGATGAGGTGTGAAGATTTGTCTCTTGAGGTACACACTGATTACTAATAAAGAGGTTGTAAAAATTGAACATGACTTTCAGCCAACACAGTAACACAGACTCTGCTAAGTGACAAGTGACATTAAGAGCCCTTGGGACACAGGTCTCTGTCAGAGGAAGGAGATCCATGTGGGTGTAAAGGGACTACAATATTACCATGAGATAGAAGTTTAATGTCATTTCTTACCTGAGGATTATAGTCAACTGAAGAGAACTTGTTCAAGAGATGGTTATGACATCTGATTTTGTTAAACTTTTGCCTGACTTGTGAGTCATCTAAAGAACTCCAAAATCATTTTCCATTTTCTTCAAAACCTTCGAAAGCTTCCTGTTCCGTTTTTAGCTCTAGTTCACCTCGTAATGATGACCAAAATATCTCCATGTTATCAGTCTATTTTCTTTAATTAATGGTGCCACAGACTCCTGAAACTCTACAATAACTTAAGTACACATTCAGGTGTCACACCTTGGACTTTGCCATTGCTCCCAACTGCCGCAGCTTTCAAATCCCCTGTTGAATCATGAACTCCTGTCTTTCAGTCTTTCTGATAACAGCTCCCTTCCTCTTCTCAAATGCTTAGTGTTTCTGCTCTTCACACCAGGTTCTGTGATTATATGATCTACAACTCAATTAAGATAACAAATTAGACACTTTATAATTCATTTGTCTTTTGAATCCTTTAACCCACAACAAATTCCCTGCTACTTTTGCATTGATAACTTTAAGGTACTAGTATTCGAGCATTGTTCCTTAATGAGAGTTTTAGGACAGAGGAGAGACCGCAGGAGAGTGGCACTTACTATCATTGAGTTTTCTTCTCTTCTCGGGGCCCTTTCTGTTATTCAGGGATAATTAAATGAAGTCTTTATGTCTTATGCACCCTGTCTTTGCTTTCTCTTGAATTGATTCAATTCTCACTTCTGTGAAGACGTTCTATAATTGATAGTTCTAACGCTGATTTCCTAATGAACTCCCTAGGTATATATAATCTACCAGTTAATTCTTTAAGTACAAAATTTTTAAATAATCATCTACTCCCTTCTATAACGAATTCTTGCTATACACAAATATATTTTCTATATAATGTTTAGACACTATATATTTTTCTATATAATGTTTAGACAGAATAATCCCTTGATCCATTATTTATTCCTGTGTGTATGCCATCACTCCCTTATTTAACAATATTTACTAAACACCAACAAGCCAGGCACTACCACTAATGGTATGACAGAAAGATGAAGAAGGCATATTTCCTGTACGAAATGACTTAATAGTCTAGTATAGAAGATCTAGAGACGGGTATTTAAAAAGTACCATAGCGAGTTCAGTAATAAAGTCCCAGCCAAGCATGGTAGGTAATAGGATTAGAAAACAAAGTGCAATGTACAGAATAGATAATAAAAAGGGAAAGCAAATAAAAGAACATAATCATAGGTGTGTATGTAGATAATGATTGTAGAATGTATTTGTAGAGATTTGGCTATGCATCATCTAAGTGGTAAACAATGTTTCTAAATAATTACACTCAAAACATCAATTTTTTTTTGCTGTCCTTTAGTTCTTGCAGTTTGAGTCTTCTGTGTTTGTCTAGCACCTAGTGTATATCTCTGTAAGCGTCATATTTCACTGTGATTACAGATTTATTGTACATGCCATTGTCTTCCATTATACAGGTTATTGGTGTTAAAGGCAACATTATATTTGACTTTGTATATCAGCATCTAATTCAACGTTTTGAACGTATATGACCTTGAGTAAATGTTTGCTGAATGGATCTTTAATCATCCAAGTTTCAGTTGCCTAGACCATGGATTCTAGAGAGTCCCAATGCCAATGGTTGGATTTTTGACTCAGCTTATTTCTGGCACCATATACTTGGGCTATTATTTGAGCTCTCTTCCTCAGTTTCCTTATCTGTAGAATGAAATGTACCACTTCTAGGATTGTTGTGAAGATTGATTAATTTGAGCATTAAGAACAGACCCTAACAATAGACTGTTACATAAGATAGCTGTTTTATTACACTCTTTCTTTGTTGTTTTAACTGTTACTACTCTAGTCACATGGGCACACACACACATCTATTCTCTCTTTTCTTGCAATAGTTTTCTAACTGATCTTTGTACCATCAGCATCTCTTTTTTTCTAATATATTCTTCACACTACCATAAGAATTCATGACCTAAAACACACTTATAATCCCATGATTTTCATCATTTAAATTTATACTGACTATAATTCCATTCCTTCAGTCTAGTATTCCAGAATCTCTACAAAATATAACAATTTCCTTTTCAAGAATTGTTTTCTTCTTTTTTTAACAAGCTTTGTTGAAATATAATTCAGATACCATATAATTCACACACTTAAATGGTACAATTCAATGGTTTTTTTAGTATATTCGTTGATGTGTACAGCCATCCCCACAGTCAATTTTAGAACATTTTCAACACCTCAAAAAGAAACCCCATATCATTTAGCTATCACCCCACTATCCTCCCATTACTTCCCAACCAGTGAACCCTAATCAAACTTCTGTCTGCACTGATTTCATATGAACGGAATCATATATATGTCATCTTTTGTGACTGGAACTGGCTTCTTCCAGTTAACATAATGTTTTTAAGGTTCATTCTTGTTGTGGCATGTTTCAGTATTTTGTTACATTTCCATTGTAAGGATATACTACATTTTGTTCACGCATTTGCCCTTTGATGGACATTTTGGCTGTTTCTACCTTTTGGCTATTATGAATAATGCTGCTATAAACATTTATATACAAGTTTCTGTATGGGTATATATTGTTATTTCTCTTGGGACTATACACAGCAGTGGAATTGCTGGGTCATATGGTAACTCTATGTTTAACAGTTTGAGGAACTGCCAGACTGTTTCCCAAAGCTGATGCATCATTTTACCTTCCAACCAGTAGTATATACGGGTTCCAACTTCACTCATTCCTTGCCAACACTTGTTGTTATCTGACTTTTTAAATTCTAGCCATCCTAGGAGATTTGAAGTGGTATCTCACTGTGGTTCTGATTTGCATTTCCCTGATGACTAATGGTGTTGAGCACCTTTTCATGAACACATTGGCCACTTGTATATCTTCTTTGGAGAAATGTCTATTTAGATCTTTTGCCCATTTTTTAATTGGGTCATTTGTTTTTTAATTATTGAGTTATAAGAGTTCTTTATATATTCTAGATAATAAAATATTATAAAATACATGATTAGCTAATGTTTCTCTGATTGTGTGGATGGTTTTTTACTTTCTTGATGGTGTTTTTTGAAGCACAAACCTTTTAAATTTGAACCAAGTCCAATTTAATCTATTTTTTTCCACAGACAGATAAATTTACTTTAAAATAGAACCATACATACATTAAGCCTTAAAACAATAAAAATTTAAACAAAGAAGAAAAAAGCCATCTGATTCCAGGAAATCCATATGGGATGAATTTAGATGGGGATTTGAAATTTACATAAGGAACAGTGGAAACAACGGCAACTTGAAATGCAAAGTCAACATCCTTCCCGCCTTTGAGAGATAGATAGGTGTGCTCCACCTGTGCTCCAGGTATCTGCTGGTAGGCGGAACCCTGCAGTAAGGGGTGCAGCCTGCAGCCCCAAACTGGACATTGTCTCACAGAAAGCTGCCATATTCAAAGGATGACCACACACAACAGTGTTGTGACCCTGACAGATGTTTAAATTTTGGGAAAGGGAGGTTTTGCAAGCACTAACAGATTTTTCAAATACAACATAAAGGGAAATCAGATCTATAAGTGATGTTCACAGAGATATTGGTAATGATGAAGGATGTAGCGTCCAAGAAAATTGTACCAAAACTTCCAAAAATACTCAATTATCGACAATCCAAGCTTTTTTCAGCTGGCGGCAGATGGTAGAGCGGCCCCTTGAAGTGATGGTGCATTTAGTCTGTATGGGGTTTCTGCTCGGGTTTTTCCTCATAAGACTTTTCAAATACATTCTCTCTGCTCTTATCCACAGGATGGAGCACCTTTGGTAAAGGTTAACAGGAAACACCACATCATCCCTAAAATACACCAACCCATGTAATGTTGGCTTGTTAATGATGAAAGCCAAGAGAGTGTCAATGAAGTATTGCAATCTGTGTAGGTGAACGCCTGCAGGGGAGAGGTAAAACTGATTTGATATTGTAATTTACAAAAGCTGGGGTAACATAAAGAGAAAAGCAAATGCATACTCCATGCATTAACAGTGCTGATGCATCTGCATCTTCTTATTAGTGTGTCCATAGAACATCTAAATTCATGGCTATGAAAGAAAATGGATTGAATTGAATTGATTTCAATGAATATGAATTGAAACATGGTCTGAATTTGCAGTGAAAGAAAAGTCATGTCAAAAAAAAACGAAAACAACTACTTCTTTCCATAAAAGATTGCCTTGGGGCTTCCCTGGTGGTGCAGTGGTTGAGAGTCCGCCTGCCAATGCAAGGGACACGGGTTCGT
>NC_041217.1:12650823-12652473 GCF_002837175.3 Physeter macrocephalus | reverse complement strand
GCCGCGGAGCGGCTGGGCCCGTGAGCCATGGCCGCTGAGCCTGCGCGTCCGGAGCCTGTGCTCCGCAACGGGAGAGGCCGCAACAGTGAGAGGCCCGCGTACCGCAAAAAAAAAAAAAAAAAAAAAAAAAAAATTACCTTGGATTATATTAGAAAAAAATACTGTGTTATATTTCTCAACAATGACCATCCCAGATGACAGAATCAGCTCAAATCACAAACCTTCGTGACATTCAGACACAGTTGCGTTTAGTTTGTTTGTTTCAATGACATAGGATAAAAGATGAGAAGATGCATCAAGACTTGAACAATGTTAGTCTCAAGGCAAATGCTTTAATGTTCCAGTATGCACTGTGCCAACACTGAACACATTTATAAGTGACAAAGGAGCCCACAATATTCTTTAATAAATGTATTTTTACATGTGATATGTGAATCTAATCACTCCCTACCGCAATTTCCTCATCTATAAAGTGGAGATAATATTATTACTACCTATTGCATAGGCATGTGGTAAATATAAAATTCATGATGTTTATGGCATTTGCATCAAACTGCCTGGTACTTGATAAATTAATGTTAAAGTGTCATTACCTAGTTGGGTTTTATTAATCACCTCTAAGCTTTAAGGGTTTTCTAAAATTATCATATGTAATAAGAAATTCAATATTTTTGTAAAAATATTTTTGTGAAAATGAAAAATCTGTTAAATGTGGAGATCAGTGATTGGAAAACTATAACCCATGAACCAAATCCAGCCTACCATCTGTTTGGTAAATGACGTTTTATTGAAACTTGTCGTATGCGTTGACTTATGCGTTGTCCAGGGCTGCCCTTACACTCAGCAACAGAGTTTAGTAGTTGCAGCAGAGACTACGTGGCACCTAAGGTGTAATATGTTTGCTGTACAAAACCTACTATCTTTATTTTATAGAACAAGGAAAACTCCTGTTGCAGATCATAGTGTATATTCAATATCAACTTGTCAGTATCCTTCCCCCATCCTAATAAATATTTTAATTTGTAGAAATATGTCATTGATGAGTTGTATTTTATATTATTAATATATGTATGTTGAACATTTATAATGTCCCTACATCCTTAAAAGTATGTCTACTTAAGTTAGAAATCTGTTTCAAGGGCTTATTAATATTTCCTAGTATTACATATCTATAAATTGTGAGTGCTGGAATTCAATTCAGGTTTTGCCTGATTCTAAAAACAACATTCTAAATTTTTTTTCACTACAATACACTATGTTAGAGAAGAAATACATTTCGAAAATATTCATAGGGAATTTAAATCACTATTCTCCAGTTAAATTACATTGAAGTAAATAATTATTACAGTATGTCAAGGATGTTAAATTAAAATAATATTTTTGAAAATAGTGTTTATTTTCTTTACTAAAGACAGGACTGAACTAAGGAAAATATTTTTTTTTCCATTAAAAGCACACTGTTTTTAAATTATTATCATTTTGAGATAAGAGAAAGTTAAGAAACTGATTAGAAAATCTGTAAACCTATGAAAGCCTGAAGTTTACCATACAAATCTTAATTCAAATCTTTTTTTTTTTTTTTTTTTTTTTTGCTGTACGCGGGCCTCTCACTGTTGTGGCCTCTCCCGTTGCGGAGCACAGGCTCCGGAC
>NC_041217.1:12613702-12650808 GCF_002837175.3 Physeter macrocephalus | reverse complement strand
GCCGCTCCGCGGCACGTGGGATCTTCCCGGACCGGTGCACGAACCCGTGTCCCCTGCATCGGCAGGCGGACTCTCAACCACTGCACCACTAGGGAAGCCCCTAATTCAAATCATTTTGACCGCATATAATATATGTTATCAGTCTCAATTTTGTCTTACCCGGTGATCTTTTTTTTTATTATTCTTGTTTTGAAGTTCCCACTGTCTATTAAAAAATTTTCCAACAGTATTTCAAAAAGGCAAAACCAATATGTAGATAATTTTTACAGCTAGCCCTAGCAGTATGCAGTTATTGCCTATGGTTCGCAGTTGTGAATTAAGATATATCAGTTTTATAATGGTTTATACGTTTTCAAAACCCAGGGCATATGTTTAGGAACTACAGAAAATAACAAACATACATTTCTTGGTTTTAGCTATGGTTGTCAATTATGGAAAAAATCCATTAAGTAAATGCATTCCTAGCACAACTACAAATCACTTGGGAAATAACAAAATTGCTTAAAAATTTACGATATTGGAAACATTTGAGCATTGCCAACCTAATATAGATTCAA
Source organism: Physeter macrocephalus (assembly GCF_002837175.3). Classification (NCBI taxonomy): domain Eukaryota; kingdom Metazoa; phylum Chordata; class Mammalia; order Artiodactyla; family Physeteridae; genus Physeter; species Physeter macrocephalus. The sequence continues at coordinate 12,650,251 of NC_041217.1, read as the reverse complement.
CAATGACCTAAAATGATGGTACTTTTCTTTTTTTTTTTCTTCTGATATTGGGAACATCACTTTTTACTTGTCCTCCTGTAAAATAAAATGCTATTGATTTTTTTAGAAGCAAGACATTGCTAGTTATCATGTACATTTCTTCTTAGAAATACTTTTGTGGAAATTCAGATATGATATTATTACTTAGTTCTCTTAAAAACTGATAGGTGTAAAATTTAAAAAAATGAATTTCACAGATTCAAAAAGAAGTAGCAAAGAATTTAAGGATTGTAACTAAGGAAGGTAGCAACCGTTTTTAGCTGTGCAGTTATTTATGCCACTGCATTTAGTGTTAACAGTTCTTGCAACAGCCCAGAATCCCAAATGTTCTCCATTAGTTTTTCCCCCCTGCAGTAAAGAGAAACTATAGAAGATAAACGAGAAACAAGTTTAAACTCATGATGTTTCTGGCATTGGAATCAATAACCAGCACTCTTAAGGTAGAAAAATCAACTTTATAAAACAGTCTTTCTAACAAGATTCATGTTGCTCCTGAAGACATATGGTTTCTGATACATTAGGGACGCAATTAATAATAGCTGAAGGTTTAATGTTTCAGAAAAACCCCTGCAGAATAGTAACAAAATTCTGTAACTTATGTGTTTCAGAGGAGGCAGATGAAGTTGAGGAAGGCTATCAATCGATTGTGATTTACTCTAGGAGCTTTGAATAATATTGTAGCTATTTTTATTTCAGGCAGATACTGTTGGCAGTATTTTTTATCCACATACCTGAATGAGGTTGAAAATACTTATAGGACACCAATAATCACAATAACAAAACCTAGGCCAAAACTAATATCGTTAATACATAAAATTTTTCTTGATGTTCAAGGTGTTATTTTTCTCAGAAATAGTTGATAAGGCTAAGATTTCCTTGAGAAATAGCTGACTTTGCCCCTGTTAAAAAACTTTCAGGTTAGAATGAAATAAATGAGAGTATTTTGTGCACAATTATCGTGGACAGTACAGTTAAAACCATCTCAACAAGGAAGCTATACCAAAGAGTCATTAGCAAAAAACAAATTACTTATATAGCATCTTAAAGACAAGGCAATGGACTCATTGGTTGAGGTACTTTGAATAATTGGATCTAAATTTTTTTTTAAATCACTGTTTTCAAAGTTATGCTATATAATCAGTTTTTCTTGTCCACAGTGACATTTCAGGGAGCATCCATCATTTTATAGTCACTTTCCATTTCAAAAAGTTCAATTGAGTACGAATTCAGTCTCAAACTCAATTCAGCGTGTTCTTTTTTTCTTTAAATGGTCTAAAACCTTTGAATTGGGAGGACCCAGTGTTGGTTCTTTCATGTCTCCTCCTTCAGGTCTTGCTCTTGTGTGGTAAATCAGCTCAGTACTTTGTGACCACCTAGAGGGGTGGGATAGGGAGGGTGGGAGGGAGATGCAAGAGGGAGGGGATATGGGGATATAGGTATACATATGGCTGATTGACTCTGTTGTACAACAGAAACTAACACAGTATTGTGAACAATTATAATCCAAGAGAGATCTATTAAAAAATAAATGACAGTAGTGTGGAACAAGGTTCCTGCCACAATACTGGTGGCACTTTTTACAAATTCCATTAATACAGATTCTTTACAAAAACATTACCTATTCACACCAATTCCATGTATTTTCTTTCCAATTATTCCTCAAACCACCCTGACAACTGCCACAACTACTTCACCTTAAAAGTGTCCAAAATGGAGCTGCTTTTCCCAAGCATGATTCATCTGCACCTTCCCTTGTCTTTCTCCATAATAACAATGGCCCTAATATCCTCCCATTAATCAAGCTAGAAATCTCAGAATCTTGTTTCTTCAATATTACTATTTATCTAATATTTTATTGGTTCCTTTAGTTTTTATATAAAATATGTATATTTCAATCTCCCCTACATATTTTATCTTCACTGTCAAAATTCTAGTTTAAACCAAGATTATAAACTTATTTTTAGGCAACACTAGTAGCATCCTCTCCATACTGCTTCCCACCTGTTTCTTTCCTAACGTATGCTTCCCACAGCAAAATAATTTATATGTGTATGTATATATATATATATATATATATATATCTATAAATCATGTCATATTGCTTCCATGTTAAACTATTTAAATCACTTCCCATTTACTTAGCCCCAAAACCACTTCTAGGCTCAGAACCCTAGCCTCTTTTATCTTTTCCCTTTTCTTTTGTTTTTTTTCTCTATGTAATTTAAACATTTAGTACTATTTTTCAGGGCAAGCAGTTTGTTTTTATATGCCTGGCTTTTTTCCATTCCTTATATTGGATCTTCATTGTGAACATGGTGAAGTGATTTCCCCCAATCACTCTGTTTATGTAGGGTGACCAAGCATTCCTCTCTATTACAGATTGACATTATCTTTCCTAATTTAAAATTTTTGATTTTCAATTTTGTACTTATTTGTTTGTCATTTGTTTATTGTATTATTTTCCTAATGGATGGTGACTTTCACAACAAATGTATTATTGTCTGTTAAAGTCATCAATGTATGCTAGTTATGAGGAATTAGGGATGGTTTGCCTTATTAATTATTTAGGCATAACACATAAGCCATCATACGTGCATCTGTGTGTAGGTATGTATATGATATGTATGTTTATGTAGAAGGTACATATATGCATGTGTGTGTACAGATAGATAGGTAAAGATGGCCCGTTAGTTAAATTAGCCTGGGATTAGAAAACTGAGGTAAAATAAAAATGTATCTCTCCATTTCATTATCAATTTACTACCCTAAGTAGAAGAGAATATAGAAAAATATCCTTGTAACCTAGAAATGAGATGATACATTTGCAGCAGTTCAGTCAAATTTAAACCAAAACCATTGCAATAAACATTAATTAATATGATTACATCTAAGTTAAGATTTGGTTAAATGAAGGACATAATGGACAAAGTTTCCAGACAGAGGGCATCCCAGGGAATGATACTGAACTATCTACAATTATCAAGGGAATAATGTTTAACGATTAATAAGAATACATTTTGTACTTCAATCTAATCTGACAAAAAATATAAAGCTAAATAAAGTCAAGTGTTAGTAGGACTGTGGGAAAAAACTAACAATTGTAGTATCGTTGATCTTTTAAAATTTGTATATTTGAGTGGGTGAATAGTAGCTCTTTTTAAAAAAAAACTTTTAGAAATGTCTAAGATTAGAGCTATTCTATGCGTATCTGTGAATCTGTTAACACCCAGGCACATTAAGTATTCACCTAGTCTGTGATCGAGTATTTCTATTCTTGGGTAGGCATCTGCATCCCAGAAAATGATCTCACTGCTCTCTTGGTCCTCTGTGCAAGAATTGTCCATGCCGTTGTTATGAATGATATCAAAGAGTCATCGGTAGTCTAGGTTTCCATCACTGTAGGTGTTGTTAAGTAAAATGTGATACACACTATGAAAAAGAATGCAGCAGCAAAACCAGTCTGTTGAGACGGCTAGATAGATAGCAGACTTAGCAGTCTTTTAGATAGATATTTAAGAAATAGTATGAACTCAGATTACTCATCCACTGGTCAGTTGACATAAACAAAATGTGGTATACCCACTAGATGGAATACTACACAAAAATAAAAAATGAATGAGTACTGATACATTTACCAAAAGCTTCATGATTTGTGAAAAAGCCAGACACATGTAACTGTATATTATATGATTCCAAAGGATATTTTGAGATGATATGAAATTGTGGGTAAAAAAAGAGGAATGAGTGGCGATCTCAACACTCTTATCACATCTTTTTATTCTGTATTATCTTTATTGGATGAATGGGCTCCGGTTATGATACATATATATTCAGATAATCTCATTCACGGAAGATCGTGAATCATGGAAGACTGAATCAGAATGATCTGTAAGGCATGCTGGGAACAATACAAGAAATATGAAACCTATAAAGAATATTGGAAAAAGTAAAAATCATCTTTCATGGTGAAGTATACTTTATTCATTTGATTCACTACTCATGTTGGTTGATTTTTTTTTTCCGTAAATGATGTTGATTTAAGTGTTTAAGCAATTTCTCTTATTCGGAGAGGCAAAAGTAAAACAAAGTTTACTGAATAGTCACAAACTGGAGCATGTTACCCCAGGAATGTGTTTTCTTTATTTCTTTTATTGCAGGTGGAATTTACTATGGTGGAGAGTAAAAGTATTAGCTAAATTTTCTTCAGGCTACAATTCATAGACTATAGTTTTTACAGGAGATTCTAACTCAAAACTTGCCAATAATACAGAGATAGCAGGACGTATGAAGCAAACTCTGTTTGAGGACTTTTTTCTCTCCAAGTGACATCCAATATGATGAATTTCTTTTTAACATCATTGACCTGATCTGTTAAAATAGCTGTAACAATTTATGGCTTGGCCATAAAACATGCAATATTTACATACTCTGGCAAGAGCTAATTGCTCTACTCAATCAAGTAGTGTATTAAATATATAATCATGTACAGAACTATACTATCTATTTTGTGTGAATTTTACATACATACCGTTTTTCCACTTTGGAGCACCTATTTACCGTGACAATAAGTAGCACAAGCAAATAAGAATAAATTAAGTAAAAATAAAAAAAAAAACCAGAAAGTTTAAACAACTATTAATGGAAAGTAAGAAGTAACACGTTGAGTTTTATTTGTAGGTAATATGTAAAGACATGGAGAAACAGATTTGGAGGTTTTGGCGATTTTTTGCTAGAAGAAATCTATTTCTAACTTGGAAGATTAGAGATAAATAATAAACACTTATTTGATTAGTCTTGGAAAACTTCCTCAAAGAATTAAACTTCCAGAACTTTATTCTTTTTATTTTTTTTATTTTTTGAGGTTGTATTTTATTAATCTTTAATTTTTAAAAAATTTTTGCATTGATTGTTCCCTTTTTAAAATTTTTATTTTATATTAGAGTGTACTTGATTTACACTGTTGTGTTAGTTTCAGGTGTACAGCAAAGTGATTCCATTTTACATATACATATATCCATTATTTTCCAGATTTTTTCCCATATAGGTTATTATAGTCCAAAGAAGACATACAGATGGCCAAAAAGCACATGAAACGATGCTCAACCTCACTAATTATTAGAGAAATGTAAATCAAAACTACAATGAGGTATCACCTCACACCATTCAGAATGGCATCGTCAAAAAGTCTACAAACAATAAATGCTGGAGAGGGTGTGGAGAAAAGGGAACCTTCCTACACTGTTGGTGGGAATGTAAATTGGTGCAGCCACTATGGAGAACAGTATGGAGGTTCCTTAAAAAGCTAAAAATAGAGCTACCATATCATCCAGCAATCCCACTCCTGAGCATATATCTGGGAAAACCATAATTTGAAAAGATAGATGCACCCCAATGTTCAATGCAGCATTATTTAGAATAGCCAAGACATGGAAGCAACCTAAATGTCCATTGACAGATGAATGGATAAAGAAGATGTGGTACAGAATTTTTCATTTTAATGGGAGAACAGTATAATACATTATGTTTTAAGAGCCCATACTAAATGCATGCAACCAAGAGATGATTCTGAGATTTGTAAAGGAGACAAACAAGGTAATGGCACCTGTTAAAGGTCTTAGAAGATGATGGCAGCAACGGGAGTGATCTAATTCTGCTTCCTTTGGACTCTCACTCTATCACTTCTGTTCTAAAATAAGGATTAACGTAACCAACACTTCCTCCTTGGCATACAGATATTAATGCACAATTTTATCTCCTAAACTAATTGTTCTCAAAACAATTTGAAAGGTTTACGAAAATACTAGTCTATTATAGGAGTATAAAGTGGCTTTTACAAACTAAAGAAAATATGTTGCCAGAATGAAACTTATTTCACATAAATGGGCCATAATTATAGATGTTATATGAGGCCACTGAATTAATTAAATTCCACTTGTTATTTGCAGCCAGAAAAGAAAGAAAGCTATACTAGATGCAAAGATATCAAAAAAAACAAAGGCATAAACATTTTTGTATTTTAGATGGTGCTATTCAAGCAGAAGTCTAAAAATAATTTACGTAGGCAATTTTATCAATCTTATGTGGTAGAATGTCAGAGTGTTATATTTTAATATTTTCCCTAGCTCAATAAGAAACACATTCACCCAGGATATTTTGGGTAGTTTCATCAATGAGAGTCTGAATACCTGACCACCATGACTAGCTTAGTCAGGTGTTGCTGGACTTCTACATTTACCATCAAAACTGGACGAGGGAGTACCACCAAGAAGTATCCAAGTAACAGCTTGAAAACTAAACATAATTCTCCCCCCATTTCATAACAGCATACCGAACTCCTGACGGTCAGAGGCAATTACCCCTGTCAGTAGGCTGACTCCCCTTCTAAGTTGCTGGTTCCTGAGTTCGAGGATTTTTAAGTGCCCCGGCGATGCTCATAGCTAATAGCTCAGTGGGACTCTCTCTTTTTTCATGGTGGAAATGATTATTTTTTAATAGAGTGAACTTGTAAGAAAACCTTTCTGCATGTCCACGTGTAAATGCTAAGATTCTGAGCATGCTATATTTGGGGAGTTAGTTTGGTGTATCCTGAATTTTAAACAAGTTTATTTGAAATAAATCCTTACAATTCTTGTATTATTAATAATTATTGAAAAAATGAATTACAACTATTATAAAACCATTGCTTATTTCAGTTTAATCCACAGAATATTTTTAAATCATTGAATATAGTCACAAGTAGATTATATCAATTCATTTTTTTCTTGCAGTTTTATTGAGAAATAATTGATATACAGCACTGTGCAAGTTTAAGGTGTACAGCATGATTTGACTCTCATTATGTTGTGAAATTCACTCCATTAGAGTATAATAGTGTTGTTCTATAAGGTAAAAAGAACCAACAGAGTCATAGACAATTCAATATATAAACTCTATATCACACTGAGGGTGTTTTTTCTATGACCCACGCCCAACATTTTAATAAAGCTACAATGAGAACTCCCTTGAATCAGGCAGAAAGGAGTGATGTTACATTCCCTAATGCATTTAGGCCAGTAATTGATATCAGTGCATATTCACTGTGCACATCTTATCTTCCGGAAATAAGTGGAAGGCAGCCAAAATGTACCAGCTTGAGAATAAATTATAACTCATTTCTTAATATCAATAGGATCCAGTATGCTGCAACACTGCAGATAACTGTGTTTGCATCAGCCACTGTGTGATAACATTTCACCTGAAATAGAGAAACTCTTAATGAGTTCCCTTAAAAAAAAATCAGAGCTGAATTACTGATACCATCCTTCTTCCTAACATCCCCAGACATATGATCTTACAGGACATGAGTTCTGCCATCTCTCTCAGCCATGCTTCTATGAATTTAACTATTTTAGACTTCTTATATGAGGGATATCATGTAGTATTTGTCCTTCTGTGTCTAACTTATTTCGCTCACCACAGTCTCCTCCAAGTTCATCCATATTGTCACAAAAGGTAGGTTTTCCTTCATTTATATGGCTGAATAATATTCCATTGTATGTATATACCACATTTTCTTTACCCATTCATGTGCTGACTGACACTTAGGTTGCTTCCATATCTTGGCTATTGTGAATAATGCTGCAATGAGATAGGAGTACAGAAAACACTTAAGATACTGATTTCCATTCTTTTGGATCTATACCCAGGGACTGCTGGCTCATATGGTAGTTCTATTTTCTTGTTTTTGTTTTTGTTGTCGTTATTATTGTTGTTTTGAGGACCCTCCATACTCTTTTCCATAATGGCTGTATCAATTTAAATTTCTACCAGCAGTGTATAAATGTTCACTTTCTCCGTATCCTCACCACTATCTGTTACTTTCTTAATAAAAGTCATCCTAACAGCTGTGGAGTGATATTTCATTATAATTTTGATTTGCAGTTCCCTGAAAATTAGTGATGTTGAACATTTTTTCATATATGTGTTGATCATTCATATGTCTTCTTGGGAAAAATGTGTATTTATTTACTTTGCCTCTTTTTAAATTAGGTTATTTGTTGTTGCTCTTGTTTGCTATTGAGTTATAGCAGTTCTTTATGATTTTGTATTTTATTTTATTGCATATATGGTTTGCAAATATTTTCTCACATTCCACATGTTGCCTTTTCATTTGGTTGCTTGTTTCCTTTGCTATGCAGAAAATTTTTAATTTGATATAACCCCATTTGTCTATTTTTGCCTTTATTGCATGTGCTTTTTGTGTCATGTCCAAGAAATAATTGCCAAGGCCAACATCCAGAAGGTTTTTCCCTATTTTGCCTTCTAGGAGTTGTACAGTTTCAGATCTTACATTTAAGTCTTTAATCCACTAATGATGATATTTTATAGTGTTCCTTTTCCCATTCTTGGCATTAATTGAATTGTTGCCAACTCTGAGTAAAGGCCATTTTAGTTCCTGTGTAACGTTCTTGTAACATGTTGTATAATTTATACCCATAAGCATTTTTAAATTAAGTGATAATCAAAGGAGAACATTTTGTAATAAATATGGTAAATATTAAGGTAGATTAATTTGTGTTGCAAACTTGTTTGTTTGCAACACAATTTTACTAACTAAAATTAGTATGTGGTCCTCATTTTAAAAATCTTAAGAAAAGTGGAAAACTCCAACGTCATTTGATCATCCACCTATTCCTGTAACTTTATAGCACCTACAGTTTTATGAACATTTAATTTATGAGAGTAATAAACTTGTTTGACAGCAAATCCTAACTTCAGTAGAAGTAAATGCAAGATCAGTAATCTTAAATGTACGGAGTCTAACCTTGAACGACATACAGTATCAGCAGTCTAGACTTCTATTCAGATATAGGTAACATCCTGTTGGCAACATTAATGACTTGACAGAGCATCAAATATTGGCAAAATGAATGTTTAGTTTCATTTTATTAAATATTGAAGGAAAGTTTTAGATACCTATATATAAGGAGCGACCAGTATTTGCATAAACTTTCGATTTGATGCTTCAAATTTTGACATAGATTTTTTTGTAGGACGTTCTGCTAAGTGATTGTTGTATATCTGGTAAGTCTTAAATGAGAAATGACTATTTTATAGGTATATGTTGATATTCTATAAACAATAACTAAATTAAATACATTTTTATATATATTAGCAAACAGACTTTTGGTGGTGACACAATGGTATAATACAAATCAGAAATATAAGTTATTCCAAATTTATTTTTATTTTGTATCACTCCTGCTAAAATATTCTTTCAGTGGGTAAAAAGAAGACTCTGGAGAATATAAACATTTACTGTGTAGTTGTGAGCCTTTATTTATTCTAATGTGATTGATATCACAAAGCAAGACTCGCAGAAGACAAAAATAGCACAAAGCAATCTTCAAAGAACAATGACTCACTTTGAGTTCTTTTCACAGGGTAAACAAAGGAGTTGTATTTCCCACAATTTTGAAGACTTAATCTTTTTTTTTTTTTTTCTTTGCGGTACGCGGGCCTCTCACTGTTGTGGCCTCTCTCGTTGCGGGGCACAGGCTCCGGACGCGCAGGCTCAGCGGCCGTGGCTCAAGGGCCCAGCCGCTCCGCGGCATGTGGGATCTTCCCAGACCGGGGCACAAACCCGCGCCCCCTGCATCGGCAGGCGGACTCCCAACCATTGCGCCACCAGGGAAGCCCAGCCCTGAAGACTTAATCTTGACGTCTCCCACTTACCCTGAGAACTAGAAAGCAAAGATATCTGCTAGAAAAGAGTGGGAGTATCATATATGAAGGAATGTTAAGGTTCTGTTACTAATTAGGGCCCTTCCATTGAGGACAAAAAAAAAGGTTATTACTGAAAATATAAAATGCAAGTAAAATTTTTACAAATTAAAATCTGTTACCTAAAATGCCACTGCTAATTGTTATCATTGTACATATGTGTCTCTAAATGTACGCAATATTAGTATTAAAAGCACAGAAAACAAAAGATAGGACTGATTCAGAGAGGGAATTAGCTGGGTAAGTGACAACAAACATGGATTGTAAAAGAGATGAGAACTTAAGAAAAATTGGATGAGATGGATTAATGACAGGGGAAAGGTGAAATCCAGAGAGGGATAATAACCCAGAAAAATAATCATGTCTGATTCTAGTAAGGGGAAGAAATTGAGGGCCTTGAGGTGGTTATGAGACTGTATATTTAGTATGTATAGAATATGTAATACATAGTATGTAGTATATATATATATATATATACTATACAACATATATAGTATACATATACACATACTGTACATATGTACATTTTATGTATACACATTATATATAGATGTACATATATATGAATAATATATACTATATTCAAGTTTCTTCTACTGGAAAATTTTGCTCTTTTGGTAGTTAGAAATATAGGAGGTATATATTTCTTCTAAAATATTAGAAGAATGCCTAATGTTATATATTTATAAAGTGACACATTTTTCTCTTTTTTTTAGCCATGCCTCATGGCTTGTGGGATCCTAGTTCCCCCACCAGGGATTGAACCCAGGCTCTCAGTAGAAAAGTATGGAATCCTGGTCACTGGACCACCAAGGAATTCCCAGTGACACATTTTTCAAATGAGTTTTGCATATATAACTGTCTGGAGTACTAGGTACATTGATTGGCTCTCGATCTTTAGATTAGTAACATCTATCATTAGACCTGTGAGCTTTTTGAGATGGGTGCCATCCACATGATAATTCTGACACGTGTTTTCAGTAATTATTTTACTCTCAAACATATTTTTGTAAGAAATGGTAGACTAGAAATGGAAATATCTGTAAATGAAATAGTGATCTGCTAAGTTGCCGAATAGATTTTTCCAAAGCAGTTTATCAGCGTTGTTGATACAAGCACCATCAAAGCACTGTAAAAGGGCAGTTTTCTCTGAGTGGAAGTTACCGAATGAAGTGATTGAAGAAATCAGTAAAACGAAAAAGAAATAGGATAAATGCAGTGAAAACAGGGGGAAAAATACCCCCCCCCAAAAATTACAAAGATGAAAAACTACCGTCATTTTGGCTTATTCACATTTTTAAAAATTGCATATTGTATGTCCATCTTTGAAATAAAAGCTGTGAAAAGATGCCCATTTAACTAGTTCTTTAGTTCATCTTAGTTGTGTGTGAGAGGATTTATTTATTGAATACCTTCTACCTTCTCTTTTATCTGTGCACTTTCTGCAAAAAATAAACCCTTTTCGATTATGCATTATTCTTTCAGTATATAAGGGGAGTATTTGCTTCACCATTTGATCTGTTGTGTGATTGGCTTGAAATAATTAATGTGTTCACAATATGAGCAGGATGCCAGTAGTGGGAGTTGGCATCACAGAGATATGCTCCTTACAAGACTATCAGAGTACAGGGCTTTGGTGAAACAAATTGCCGAGCAAAGTAATGACAATGCCACAGTCGCATGTCATTCAGCCATTTGAAAAATAATACTTACTAAATGCCTGCTCCATCTGTGGGTATTTCTGTGAGTAAATAAAACTTGTTTTTGCATGGCCCTTATATTCTAGTGGTGACAACAAAAATTTTTTAGACTTAATCTTATAATAAATTAGGAGGCGATATATGTCATGGAGAATAAGGCATAGAGAAATAAGATAGATTTCAGTAAAAGGGATATACTTATAAAATAAGAGTGGTCAGGGTGAGCCATGTGGAGTAGGTGACCTGGAAGCGAAGACTGGAAGAGGCTGAGGAACAAGTGTTGTGAATCTCTGGGGGGAGGAGCTCTCCATTTAGTGAGAACGTGAAAGGTAAAGGCTCTGAAGCAAGTAATTGATGTTGATACGCCCCAAATATCTGTTAATCAACAAATAGGGCAAACATCATGGTTGTCTGCGAAAAATGGTCAATTATCATGCATTTGAATTTCCCAAAATTAGGTGGAAAAGATAGAAATGTAAAGTCCATGACTTCAATAATAACAGGAATGTAGTCATTTGCATAAAAAGTCTTCTTACCATAACCAGAGTCCATCTTAGTAAATAGAGGTCATAGACATGTTTTTACCTATCTAAGTAGAAGACTTTTTGGTTGACATAAATGTATTAATCAGGTGGAATAATCTCCCAGATTAAACCAAATCCTGGTGACTTTTTTAATGATAAAAACATTTTTCTTATTTTTAAGGTATTCTCCAAGGCAATATTCTATGAGTGAATTTCTGTGTGTGTGTGTGTTTACAATCGTTTAGAAAGTGCATTCTATTAAGATGGGGAGGATTATTTGAATAGATTCCCTAGTGAGTGAGGCATCATCAACAAAACCCACTGCACACCCTGAAAGGACAAATCAAAACCCCTTAATAGAGGAATGCGTTACAGAAAAGCTGCATCCCAGAAAACAGGGTGGGGATCAGAGTTGTGAGTGTCACAATCTCTTCTGTGTAGACAGATTCATTTGAAAACGGAATTGTTTCATTCAGTTTCAGGAGCACTTGGGGTTCTCTCATGATATTTTTTATTCCCTCCTTTGAATGTGGGTTATTTATGTCACCTTTCTTCTTATGGAACGTAACATTCTTTAGAAAAGAAGTTGTCCTGCTTACTTCCGTATTTTGCTTAGGATTCAGCAAAATGTTCTACTAGGAGAATCATATAAATATATTTGCTCATTTAAACATCTAATAAGTATAATTAATTGGATTAAATAGCATTTGGTGTTAAATGTATTAAAGTCATGACATACTTAAAATAGTCTATCTTTAAAAAGATAATTTAATAAATCAGTCTGTATTTCTCGTATGTATGCGGTTGCCAATTTATTTTTCAGATTTTACATTTGCTAAAAAAAAAAAAAATCCTTGCACTTGTGTATAGTAGTTTTTCTGACAGAATGTTAATGTGAAAAGAAATACCTTCTCTTTCTTAGTATCTAAGATTTGGGGACGATATCCATGTTTCCACGTTACTCAGTCTATTTCTCTGTAGACAAGGTAATACAAGTCATTACAAAACTCAGAGAAAGCATTACACTACATCACATCATGTAAGGGAGTTTTTGACGTTGCCTAACACACAGCAGATTTCAGGTCTTGAGATGCTGCAGCAGCAGGAAGAGTAGAGAAATTAATGACCAAATTCACTAATTCTAATTTCCAAATAGGATTGTATGAATGCTGAAAAACATTCAACCCCTGCTGCTTCGCTTTCATGCTCAACGATGACCCACAAGAGTCTCATGCATATGCTTGGCTACCAAAGAAATTCTATGTTTTATATCTAACTGCAAAAGGAACAACTCCCTATTGGCTTACCATGCAGAAGAAGGTAATGGCCATATCTTTGACACCAACAATTTTAAAAATCCAGGAATATTTTAAGATGCATAATCTATCCTTCAAGCAATCTGTGAGCATCAAATATATATATTTGTATGTATATATATAAAATATATATATAATCTAATAATTAATAAACTATTTTGATGAAAATATCCTATGACTTTATATTGTGTTCCTACTGTGTGATGAATACTATATATACGTATATATAATATATATACTATATATATACTATATATACGTATATATAGTAACTATATATACTATATATGTATATATAGTAACTTTCAATATATATTGAATATATATTGAATATATTGAATATATATATTCAATATCAATATATATTACATATACTATATAATACAATTTCATGTGGTAATCATTGCAAAAATTTTTATGAGGTTCAGAAAGATTACTTTGCTCAACATCATTCTACTTGTATTTCTTAACAAGGATTTATATCAAGATCTTTTTCCTTGTAAAGACATTTATCATCTATTTTGCATAATGCTATTCATAAATATTTATATCTAGTCCCTTCAAGAAGAAATAAAAATGCAGTCGCCCTTGGTTCTCCTAGTAGAACAATGAGTCTTAGCTAGCTTGGGGCATATGATAATCAACTAAGAGGTTTTTTTTAATAAATAACGAATATGATACCCTCTCCCCTTTCCCCCATCTGGATGTTGATAACCCTCCAGTAACCACTGTGTGTGTTTAAAAAAATATTAGAGTTGACTAATGATCTTCCTCTACTTCCTCACTGCCTCCCTTCCATTTGAGAAGCTATGCTATAGATTTCTATTCAGTAATATCAGGAGGTACTTATAAATAAAATTAGGAATGATTCTCCCCTTTCCCCTTTTACCTTCCCTGTATTCACACAGTTATCCTATGAAAAACGGGAGATGTAGAACAATCCTCTTGTCATATCCCCTTTTGCTCATGCACTGCCAAAAAGTTAGCAATGCTGGATTCAAACCGCAGGACATAATTATCTGAGCTCTTAGGGCTAGCATAAGCAAAATTTTAAGAATTTTTCAAATTAAAACAAGATATGAAAATATTAAGATTCATCTTGAAAGGAGAGCTAGTAATATTTAGGAGAATAATACACATCTTATTTTAGAACATAGCCAAGTCTGAGTAAAGTATGTTATTATATGCAAGCCAGAGCATCTTACCAAATACTATTAGTGTTTAATCAATATCTGTCATTTCCTCTATCAACGTGATTAGGAGATCAAAGAATTTAGAAAAAGAATATTTCTAGAGTTCAGATTTCATGCAGATATAAATACTATAATGTCTTTGCCTTACGTTAGATGATGAAATTAAAAACTCAAGTACACTCTAACTAATCTGGATACTGACTGTGATAATTAAAGTATATGATGGTCTATAATTATGACTTAAGTAAAATAATTAAAATTATTCAGCTGACATATCAATTCCAGCCAGTGCTTTGTGGCAACAGTCTGCCAAATGATTAAGCATGGTGGCTCAATAGAGTCAGTCAGTTTAGGAGAGATATTTATTAAAACAGATTAATACATATGTATCTCTGTCCTGGAGAGAATGGTAAAATCTACAACAATATAATGGAGGACACTTAGAAAGAAATTTTATTAAAATACAAAGTAGAGTTGGGTAAGAAAAGTTGAAGACTAGTTATTGGAAGAATAATAGCAAAATGAGCTCTCAACTACATGGGTTCTAAATGAGACTTTTAGGAAATGTGACCACTCTGTGAGCATACAAATCTTGGTTATTGCTGATTGATCATATTATTTTGAGGGCATGCCTAATAGTTTCACTTATGATGATTAGTAAATATGCAAAGATACATATTTTAAGACAATATATAATCATCCCTGAATTTGGATGGCTTCATATGTGTATAAGTACATGAATATTTTTGTGAGTAAGGAGGAGGGGGAGATGTTTATGTCTAATGTTTAAGAAAATAGATAGTTATCTTAATTGTGAAGGGTTTGGGGAGCTCAGAATAAGTGTGGGTTATCTATTTTATGTTTTCCTAATTGTAAGTATAGTAATAGTTAAATTTCTTTTCAGATATTTGGTGAAATCTTGAAGTGAGTCAGTAGAAGTTTATTAGCATAAAATGATCTATGTGAGAGGTTTTTTCCCCTGTGAAGAATAAGTGTACGTGGCTGTTTTCATTTCAGTCCACAGGAAAAAAGGTTGCTTCTGTTATTGTCCCTCCAAGGACAATTAGAGCAATCAGACTAAATATTAAAACATACAAACAATTTATTTGATTGCATCAGGGTGCTAATAATGCGTTGGGGGTTTACCTGGGGAAGATAATAAGAAAGACCAGAGAAGGTAGCTAAGTTTTACATTTTCCCTGAAATCAATTGTGAATTCTTAAAGTAGTTCATAAGAGATCATGTGGTTGAGCAAATATGTTGACAACAGATTCAAGAGAATTGGTGGAAAAAAAAAAATTGGAAATGAAGGCATAACAAAGAGAAGTGCCCTGTTAACCAATCCAGTTTTAGTGTAGGACCACAAAGCTTTATTCTGTGAGCCAGGGTGAAGTGGATAAAAGCCAACCCTTACAAGGTCTAAATCCCAATTTAGAAGCATCTTAATTTTTGCTATAAGGCAAATATGAAAAGCAATGCTCTGCAGGCCAAATTGGACCCACTACTTATTTGTGTACAGTTCACAAGCTAAGAATAATATTTACATTTAGTAATATTTTACATTTAATATTTTAAATGTAAATGTAGAAAAAACTTTTAGCCTTTTGGCAAAAACTGTTGGTCAGATTGTTGAGGAAATTGTCTCATGGCACACAAAGCCTAATATATTCTGGTTCTTTACACAAAGTTTGCTGACTCCTGTTTTGTGATGATCTGGGCTTGCGAAGCCAAGAGGCGTGCCAGGAGCAAAAATAAATCTTCTGTGGAGGAAGATGGTACAATTTGAGGCCTCAAAAATCTCTACCTTTTTTCCCATAAAAATATTTCCCACTTAATCAAAAATAAAGAGAAAATCTGCAGACTGTACTGACTGTAAACCCAAAGAAGATACAAAAAATATAAACAGATCCAAAGTAGATGCAGATAATTTAATAGTCAGACAAGATCAAAATAGCCACAATAAATATAGACAAGGTATTAAAAGAAAAAATGAAATATTTGGCAGAAAACTGAAAATTTAGAAAAAATAATCAAATAAAAATCCTACAGCTAAAATGTCAAGAATTGAATTGAATAACTCAATAAATATACTTGGAAGAATATTAGATACAGTTCTAAAGTTCTGTATCATGACTTTTGTTTATTAGTTTGGAGGTTCTACCTTGAAGGCTAAGACAGAAATATGAAAAAAAACCCAGTAAATTGCATTTATATACAATCCTTTTTGTATGTCTGCAACACACAGATTCTAGTAAAAAAACACATTAGAAATTGTACAATATTTTTGACTATTTGCTTGTATAAATATTTTTAAGAGTCAATATTTTCATATCATATCATATTGGAAATAAGCCTCTGGAAATGATGATTTTACAGTGTAACAAATAGTAATAGTAATAAAATTAAAATTAAATACATCACAACCGAATTACAATAAAGTGAAGAGAAACCATATTAAAATAACAGTGAAATCCTGTTCAAAGGCATAAAAGTATAAAAAGAGCCACATTCAGGGGCTGCATGACCATGAAGGAGGTGAATGAGCAGACACTTAAACATCCAAAACAAGAACAGCAGCTAATTTGTGGAGTGGATTCCCAACAATGTGAAAACAACTGTCTGTCACATCCTACCCCAGGGGCTAAAAATACTGGCCACCTTCACCGGCAAGAGCGCCATCCATCCTGGAGCAGTTCACGGCCATCTTCAGGTGCAAGGCCTTCCTGCACTGGAGATGGAGTTCACTGAGGCCGAGAGCAGGCTGAACTACCTGGTGTCCGACAGGACCCCGTGGCTGAGGATGAGGCTGAGTTTGAGGAGGTGGCTTGGAGCGGTCAGCTACCTGGAAGGCACGGAAGTGATGTGAACTCTTCTCTCACAGCCTGTTCTCTGATAGCCATGTCACCCTGCCTGGGCACTTGCCCTTCTTTCTGTCTTAACATCACATGCTGTACAAAAGCCACCATTAAAGCATTTTCATAGTGAAAAAAGATCCTGAAGTTACACTTCTTTATGTACATGCATACATTGTTTTTAAATGCTCATGAAATAGGAAATAAAATCAGAGGTCCTAGTTTATGTACTTTGACAATCTCAGACAGATGGGGGTGAGTTAGGGAAAAAAGAGTTTAAGTTCGTCTTTCATAACATTGCAGGGATTTTTTTTTCTTGCCCTATTTACAATATAGTTCAGCAGTTGTAATATAATGCCTAAAAATTTAGAAGAAAAACAGCAAGGAGAAATTATACCAATTTTTTTTTTTTTTTTTTCTTTTTAGTGGTATGCGGGCCTCCCTCTATTGTGGCCTCTCCCGTTGCGGAGCACAGGCTCCGGACGCGCAGGCTCAGCGGCCCTGGCTCACGGGCCCCGCCGCTCCGCGGCATGTGGGATCCTCCCAGACCGGGGCGCGAACCCGGTTCCCCTCCATCGGCAGGCGGACGCGCAACCACTGCGCCACCAGGGAAGCCCTATACCAATTTTATATTGTGACTTCATGTGAGTGTCTCGGGGGATCTAAATATTTTCTTCAGCCTCTATTTCAGGTACTTCAGGGAGATGATGCGTCCGCCCCTCTCTATACCAAAGCATGAATGTAGATTGCCTGAAATAGAAAGGTTGATTGCTTCCTGAAGCTGTTTCTCCCTGGGAGATCATCCTTTGAAAAGGTTCTGCATTAGAAAATAGACTTCATCACATAGCATTCAAATTTGTTTTAAAAGGAGGAAACATGAAAACAGTTTCATGAAGTAAAGAAAATTTGTTGAAATTATTGTAATCGCCAAGGTATTTTCACACTTTGATTAAAAACATAGCAATTTAATATGAAATTCTTTGAAAATATTATATCATTTTTGAGAGTAGCAGCAATAGAGTTTAAGTTTAATGTCTTTTGGGGAGGCAGTGTTTATGTTGAATGTTTAAATGTTAACACCGCTGTGAGCTGTCTAAATATTCCCTCCTAGCAAGGTTACAACTTACGGTCTATCATTTTCAGTGCTTTCTGTTCTCAATATTACTGACTTGCTTCCCTGCGACATTCTAGATTGAATTTAACACTCAAATGTTTACTTTTAGTACAAGAGTTACTTAGTGTCAGACTCTAACACCAGAACTTAAAAGCTATGTGATTTAGACCAATCTATTTAGCTTCCTTTTATGTAAATTTGAAAGAATGACACTTTCCTTAGAGGATAATGAGGATTTAATGAAAATTGGTAGAAAGAATTCATATATATTGTGTCTAAAACACAAGTGGTGTTTTATGAATATGAATTGTTCTACCTTCCTTTACCATAACTTGACTACGCTTTTCTTCATTTTGCATGGACAAACTTAGTTATGGATTACTCCTTAGAGGTGAAAACTACCTCCAAATTCTACCCAGTACGCTGTTAAGATACAGGGTCAAAACTTCTGTTTTTATGTATAAATCTTAGGCTTAGGAAACAATACCTCAGGATCGATGTAAACATCATCAAAAGCTCCTTGTAAGCTCTAGGTGGAAGTTCTACTACCAACAAAAACGAAATTTATGTACTATACTCACAGCAACAGAGCAGGATTGTTAAAGAGCCAGGGAAAGGCCCCCCTCGATTATTTGTCCCCTGGCTCAGAAATGCAAGTGTTTCACAAACTAGATACCTGGGAATTTGTACCTCTTTGCATAGATGCACCTTCTTGGGATATTTATTCACTTTTTCTGCATTCCTATCCACAAACCCACTGCTATATTTGTGACTTTCATATATATTTTTTCCTCCCCTTTTTCTAGCAGGAGGCTATAGCTTTCAGAAGACAATTGAAAATGAAATGACAAAAGACAAAATGGAATGTATTGTTGAATTTTAGGATTTCAGAAAAGTTGTTAAGAAAAGCCTTCATAAAATAAATGTCAAAGATCAAATTCTATCTGCTTAGAAAAGGCTCAGATAATGGGGCAGGATAAGAGAGTATCATTCCTTGGTCCATCAGAAGAATTCTACAGGAAAGCTTTCTCACATAGTAATTTCAGCTAAAATTTGCACAAGAATTATCCCCATTGATATACCTTATATGGGTACAATTTCAATATGCAGAAAGAACAATCAAATCTGTTACAAAAAGGATATCTTTTTCAAAAACTGTAAGCTTAGAGAAATCTCCATGCTTTGAAGATTGATAAAAAGGAAGAAAAAATAGAACTATGAAAAATACTGCAGAAGAAGGAAAAAACAGCATCAGCCTAAATATATAGGGAATATATAAAATATCTGGAAATTACCCATGTGAAATATAACGTGTTACATTCATCACTTCATTTAAACCTTAAAATCATCCTGTAGTCTAAATGGTTATGTATCCCATGTTTATATATAAGTAAAAGTGTTAAATAGCTTACCCAGATTTACACAGCTAGCATATATAGAATCCAGTATTTAAATCCAGAGAACTTAAATCCATACTTGTTGCTCGATAGATAGTTGATTTCTGAAGATTTAATTACCATATATTGCTTCAAAATTTTTGACTGGAAGCTATAGTATGCTTATAATTCTATTCTTAGAGGAGAACTGTGTGAACGGTGACAGAAAAATAATTCATCAAATTGACTCATTCAGCAATGTTTATTAGGCAAATGTTATATACCAGTAGAACAAATTCTCTCCCCTGTATGAGAAGTCTATCTTTCTAGTCAGGACAATAGGTAACTGCTGTCACTGAAATTACTGTTCTCTCAGTAAATATTAAGATTTATACATAATGCCATATTATTAGTACCTTAAGAGCTTCATGTCACAGTCAATATACTTTACAAAGTCCTGGTGTCATTCTAGAGTGGCTATCTAGAATGGTACACATTTTGTCAGGCCTGAACCTTCAATAAGTAGGGATGCTTTTTTAAGAAGAATACACTATTGCACATACAAAATTAAGTTACAAAGTGTGCATTTATTTCCAATTAGAAAGACTATCACACCAAACGTAAATTTGGCAAATATCAAAATCATTACAATAATCAAAAAATAAGTTTAATCTCTCATTATTCTGAAATACTTCTGTAATATGTATCGTTAATTTTTGCTTTATACTCTCTGATTGCCTCTTCCTATAGAAATGATTTTGGAAGATTATTTCCATCCTGAGAAAAGTAAGTTAAGATAGTCTTTCTTCTAATATGTTTGATCAAATATTTTTATCATGATTTACATGCAGATCAATTCCAAAAGTTTCACAACTAGTTTTTGTTGATGTCATGTAAGTTTTTAATATTGTTATTAAATTTGGGAAAATTTCTCTCAGGTATTTTTGGTTTTCAAATTTTAGCTGTAACAGATAAAATCAGTGTTTGTGCTGTTAAAGTTCAGTGCCTTGCACACACAGGAATTCTGGTGAATTTTCCTTGTGATTTCCTATCAAAAATGAAAAAAAAAAGCACTACCTCACACATTTATCATTATAGAGTACGTAATCAAGATTATGATGTTTTGATCCTTGTTTCTGCTAAGTATTGGTAAGAAATGAATATTCCACTTTAAAAGTTTGTAAGTGTGAAGATTAGGAGAAATTTTTACACACTGCTTTCTCACAACTAAACATTTCAAATCAAGTTTTTCCCTCTATTCATACTTCCGGTACCAGGTAGCATAAGACACATACATACTGTGCTAAAACCTCTGACTTTCCACATAAATGAAATAACACCAGGTGACACAGCACACTAAGGAGAAGGAAATGTCCTGAGAGTCATTTAAACCCTAAATGCTTAGCAATAATTTACCTTTTCATAGAAAAGACTACAGAATACACTGACTCCCAAGTAAATATATCCTCAAACTCCATTTCACTTGAACTAACTCAACTTTCCTGTGGACCCTCCTGCATACAGTATCATGGGGGGAAGGCAAATTAGAAAAATATAGCAATCTTAACCAATTTGTGTAAAAATATTTTGCAAATTTTGCAGAAACAAACACCATACTAAGGTCTCTGAAAGAGGAAGGGCTCCATGAAAGTGTGCAAAGGTAGGAAACAGTCCACAATCTCACCCTCACTTCTGATACCAATGCTTGGGTGTCCCAAGACCACCTTTAGTTTCAATAATTTGCAAGGACTCACAGATCTTACTGAAAGCTTAATGCTCACAGTTATGGTTTATTACAATGAATTAGTGAAGGGAAGGGACACATGGGGCAGAGTCCAGGAAAGTTCCACATTTGGAGTCTCCACTTATTCTCTCCCCGTGGAGTCACAGACAGTGATAACTTTCCTGACAACAGAATGTGACAATAGTCATGGAGTACTGGCAACCCAGGAAGCTCTCCTGAGTTTTGGGGTCCAGAGTCTTTATTGTGGCTCTGTCACGCAGACATGGATGACTGCCCATGTGGCTAATCTAAGCCTCTAGCCCTTCCAGATGTGGAGCTAATACCACATGACCCAGAGATATCATTGTCAGACTGTCTTTATTGGCCTAAGGCCCTCATGTAAGCAAAGATAATTTTATCAAGTAGAAAATTCCATGGACCTAGAGATTGTGTCACAGTAGCCAAGGGCAAAGTCCAGACCTCAACCTGGGCAAAGTTAAACTCTTTACTGCACAAAATGATAGAACCCGAAACTTATGGAACTTAAGCTTGTGAAACTTATGAAACAGTAAATCTGCCCCTACCAGAAATATAAGTGATTGTTAGTATTTTTTGAATGAGTGGATGCCTTCTGTGTTTATCTACATATAGGTCCTAGAAAACCTATGTGAATATGGACATCAACTACATTATCTGTGATATTAGACTACCATGTCTTGTAGTAGGGGTTGCAAAGTAGAGCTACATGCCTTTCCAGAATCTTCACTGAGGTCACAAATTCTGCCTTCTTGAATTTATCTCTTATACCTTAATATGCATATACCTTAAAATAAACCTATATTATCTACAACTTTCTGTTATCCAAGTTCTATCAGAATGATGTAATCAACTCAGGGATTCAGGATGTTTTTGGAATGGTGGAAACACTAGGTTTTACTGCATCTTAAGTTGTATTGCAGAATAATAGAACAAATCCAAGTTTGTAGCAAGTCTCTCAAGATGAAGTGTGATCCCTAAAAGGTAGAAGCAAACTCATTCTAATTCTCTGCTTTGGGGATAGAAGAGGTGAAGAGTGGACAGTTTTGAATTCAATAGCTGCATGCCAGATGCATATGTCTTTGCAATGAGCCAATCATATAAGGTTACAGGGAATGTGCTAGAATCACAATGCCTGCATCTCTCAAGTGTCTAGCAAAAGGAAAAGAGTAGATATGCACCATATTGGTACCTATAACAATATTAGAACCAGGTTTAGATTTTTAATAAATATATTTAAATCATTAAAGAAAATAACACATCTTAAAACCTTAAGACAGTTATAAATTACTGTGGAAAAAATGAAATTTGAAAAAGAAGATAATGGACCTTATAAAGACAAAGGATTTAAAAGGCATTGGAAAACTAAGAGAAGCCTTATTAAAGCTGAAGAAAACTTAGTGTACCAGAAGATAAAATTGAGGAAAGAAATAAAAATTAGCTATAGAGAAAATAGAGATAAAAATATGGAAAATAAGTTGAGTGGCATAGAATAGACTGAGAATAAGGAACAGAAAAAGAGAGGAAATTGCAGAAAAATAATGTCTGAGAACTTCCCAGAACAGACTGAGTACATGAAGTTACTGCCTAAACAAGGAAATAAAAATAAATCCATTCCTGCTAATATCTTATGAATTGGTGAAAATAAAACACTCGACAATACCTTAAGAAACTATAAAGAAAAGGAAACACCCCTAACAATGGCAATTAATGTGTAAGCAGTCTTCTCAAAAGCAAAATAGAAGTCAAAAGAATGGAAACTTATTTTTGAATACTGAAAAAATTTCCATTTTCAATCACACACCCAATTACACTAACTTTTTAAAATAATGAAAAAAATCAACTTAAAAAAAAGCAGCACATACAGCACTGCTAATATCAACTAAATACTATTAAGGCAAGAAAAGCACCATATAAAAAGCCAATATTCTTCATAAAATCCTCAATTTAGAAGAATAATATAACTATGTGTCATGTAAACATAATAAAATATGCTATATCATTCATAAAATAATAGATTAACATAAAAATGAGCAAGAAAATAGAAGATAGGAACAAAAATTAGCAAGTTTTTTTTTTTCTAATAGAGAGTAAAACCTACCCTAAACAGGTAATATACATTCTTTCTATTTTTCATGTGTTAATCCAGAGAGACCACCTTAAACTAATACTAAAAACATCATATGAATTAAAAAAAAATAGAATTAGAAATCAGTAGTGAAGAGAAACCCAGAAAATATTTCTACATTTAAAAATAAAACCCACACATTTATGCCTGTGTTCGCATACAAACATATTTCTGAAGGCATCGAATTGTAAAGTCGAAAAAATTTAGAATTGAACAAAAACAAAAGGATCCTATAAGGAATGTAATTTGAAGTATTATTTAGAGCGAAATTCATCATTGTAAACAGATTAAAAGAAGAAAATAGAAAAATTAATGATCTAAGCATCTCATTCATGAAATTAGGAAAAGAAAAATGGCAGCAATCTAAAGAATTTGATGGACAGATATAATAAATATGAATGCATTTGTGAATATAGAGGAACTCAGGAAGCAATTGAGAGGATTAGCAAATCCAAATTTCCTTGAAAATATGCATAAAACCCACTAGAGCTTTCCTCAGACATGGTACTCATTGGCATCATGTGGGGAGCCTTCAAAACTTCTTATGCTCAGCTCATAAACCCTAATCCAGCCCTCAGAAGTCTTTAGATTTTCCCAGGTGGTTCCAATATATAGTCATGTGGAAAACACAAACAGACAATACTCTGAGTTTTGTACTAAAAGAAAGAGAGAAAGAAATGACAGAGAGAGAGCTGATGGGGTGATGAAGGATATTGAAAGAAAAAGCAATGTTAGAGAGACATGGA
Source organism: Physeter macrocephalus (assembly GCF_002837175.3). Lineage (NCBI taxonomy): Eukaryota > Metazoa > Chordata > Mammalia > Artiodactyla > Physeteridae > Physeter > Physeter macrocephalus. Next base: position 12,625,742 of record NC_041217.1, on the reverse strand, counting down.
AATATGTCAGGGCAATTGTGATTTCAAATTTAGAAAGCATCCTATAAATAAGTTTATAGACATTCTGAGTTTGTTTATGAACACGAAGAGTAATCCAGCTGTTTAAAAATCCATCCACAAAAAAACTTGATGATTTTATAGGTAACCTCGACCATCTTTCAAAGAATAGGAAAATCTAGAGAATGAAGAGAAAGAAAAGACAAGGGCAGGAGGGTGGAATGGGGAGGGAATCTGGGAGGGGGAACTAAAAGGAGAAAAGAAGAAGAAAATGTCCACAGTTTTGTTTTGTTTTGTTTTCAATTTTAAGGCAAGGTATATGTTAATAGGGAAATCGGGGGCGGCATAAGAGAAAAAATTAAAGATTTGTCTAAGAGCACAAATTTAGTAACAATAAATAAAAGAGCAACACACCAAATAATAAACAAGTATTTTTTCTCAAAATGAAAAGAAGGATGAAAGTAAGAAAATCTATTAATATAAGTTACAGCACGTGGCAGGGACTGCAAACTGCTGGTATCCACCGGCCTTCTTCCATATGACTACACAAAACCTATCTGATTATTAGACCCACACTTGTTACTTGTCCATGTGAATTAATTCTACACTTTCTCTCCAAGATGTTTCATGGAGATTTTAGGATTTATGCATTTAATTAATTGCATGCGGAATATTAAATGATTTCCCTGTTCTACTCTGAAAATGCATTTACTGTCTCTCCAAGCCATGAATCTGGTGTTCAGTAGGGCATGCAGAGTCGGTTTATGAAAAAGAAAACAATACAATCTTTTAAAGTCCTTGAATTATATTAACACATTTAAAACTGAGTTATCGCTAATAAAGAAAAAAATGTGTATTTAATGATTAAATGTACAAAATATTTACTAGCCCCTAAGCAAAGCACAAAAATGAGCAAAATGATACATTCTACAGGAAGGGAGAAAGAAGACATGCATATCCATAATTAGAAGAATGAATAAAAAATGTCATCAGTGCTCCTAAAGCCTAATAGTAACAAGTAAAGCTCTTTGTCTGGACAGACATCTTCATGGAGATTGATTTGATAGTAACAGTTAAGGATAGCATTTCCAAGTCTGATTCATATACAATTTTCATGGCAACAGCTATACCGTAATGTGTTTTTCTATAAAAACTATTTTGCCTTGTTCATGAGCACATTAATTGAGTGCAACTGCATGTGCCAGTAACAGACTTTGTCCGTGATCCTCTTATGAAGAAATAGCTTTAAATCTTACTAAAAGTTATTGCTAATAAATTACTCATTATAGATGATATGAGAACTACACACACCAGTTAATCACAGAAAATAAGGGAAACTTACATAATGTATGTTTCACTTGTTTCATAAATCAGAATAGTTGAAACAGACATTTAATAATTTAAATAAAAGTATACATACAATTGTATTTTCAAAGAAATCCCATACTTTAATGATAATAGATGGTCTTGGCTTCATTATGCCTGAAGGTTTTTTTTTTAATATGAAAAGGTGATGCATTTATAGAGGCTGATTCATATAACATATTCTCTAAAGTGCTCAAGATATGCTACATGTTTCTGGACCTCTTCTAGAACATCTTTGAAAGATGGTTTGAAATATTGCCTTTATTAATGTACTGTGAGATTTTGAGAGTTTCTATAGACACGTAAAAATTGGAGGTGGTTACTCTCAGAAAGAACAGATGTTTTGACATATGTCCAGATGAGTACTCTGAACTAGAAATTCAAATCTCCTTCTGGGAAACTTTTTGTGCTAACATATGGTAGACAATGAATCTTAAAAACCATTGGCTATGGACTTGACAGAAAAAATGGGATTAGTTAAGATTTATTTACAGAGATTAACCAAATTGAGCATAGAAATGGGTGAAACTGGCTATATTCCTCTGATTTTCAAATGATTGGCAAAAATTCCTTTAATCTTTCCAAAAATTCTTTAAATTCTCTGAAATTCACATGCAATATAATATTTCTAAATACATTTCCTATTTGTCTTTGTTAAATCATGTGGAACACTTTCCCTGCCTACAACACTTCTAAGAGGAATATACATTTGCACACCCAATTGTGGAAAGAAATGCTCAAATGTGAATAATTTTACTCTCTTTTCTGCATTATCATAAAAAATGACGGATTCAAAGCATAACAATATCCACATTTAAATGGCATCAAGCAAAATCATATCATTTCTCTATTGCTGATGATAATTACATGTGAAAATACCTCTCCACTTTTGTAGATTTACATTTATATAATTCAAAATAAAAAATGCGTATTTGTCAGCTATTTTTTTTTAAACAAACCCGAACTTATATAGACCATTTATGCATTTAAACAAGAAATAAGGCGTGGCTTTTATTTTCTCCTCTTGGAGAAATGTCATGTGAACATGGCAAAAATAGTGATCTCTAATCATTCTTCCTTTTGTTTGAAGGTCATTTCCCTTGCTTGCTCTTTTTTCATATGTTATATTGTCACTGGACATTAAACATGTTTTGAAAAGCACCAGAAACCCAGAATATATTTTCAACACTGTCTACAGAAATACTTCAAATTTAACTCACAACAGTTTCAACATGCATATGATATATAATAGATTCCTCATACGCTTAGGAGTTGAAATTAGAGATAAAATATGAATAATCAGCACTGTTTGGCTGAGAAAGAGTATCCTATAATAGCCACTAATTTGGCAAGAATAATATGTGCTTAAATTATCCAAATTTCCACGTGGCCCTAAAATTAATCTCTTGCGGTACAGGTAATTCTTTAATTCCATTCTTCTCTACAAATCATTGAAAAATGGCCATCCTGTTTTGAACAAAGTGTTAGGGAAAAGTGTATAAAACTATTTTAACTAGATCTGGGATCTCTGAATAGATTACTGCAATAACGAATAGTGTAGTCATTACCGTTCTGTATATTTTAGCCCAGATACTTTTCCTCACAGACATATTTTCTGTAGCCTGGGATTTTCAACTTTTAAAGAGTGTACATTCAGCGTTCCCTGCTGCAGAAAATAAGAATTACTTTGAAAGTTGCTTTTATCTAATTATAACCATTGTCTTGACAACAACTGCAAACAAAAGTGTGTTTCTTGTTTTTAATGAACTCATTGATCACTATGCCTAATCTCCATAGGATGGCAAGGCATGTTTATTTTGAATAAATATGTTGAAATGCTTTTAAATGTCTGATGTCTCCTTGAGAATCACTTTTCTGGATACACTCCATCAATCCCTAATATTCTTCTCCTGCTTCTCAGCTGGTTAATATCTATGATTGATCTTTGGCCAAGCAGTAAACATAGAAATGTGTTTACATTAGTTCACCTAATTATAAATTTGCTTTTCCAGGTATGATAGGACACTTTCAAGTTTGATAGAATTTAAATATGCTTGCTAAATATAATTTTCAAACTCTTTTAAAATTTGTGCAGGAATAGTGAAAACACTATATTTAAGAACCACATCTAGACTGGAATGAAAAACCCGCCACTTAATATCTGTGTGATTTTAGGTGACTTAACCTCTCTGAGACTCAGTTTACTCATCCATAGAAAGGAAATAACAGCATCAACTCTTTAAGAGTCATGGTATAGGTAAAATCTCTTAGCACTCAATATGGTTTAGTTTTCTGTTTCTGCTTCCAAGTCAATATCTCCTTACAAAAAAAAAAAAAGAAAAGAAAAATTAACCCTCTGACATTCCAGTCTGAAAAAAAGTCTCTGTGGCATGCTGAACTAAGAATCTAGCCTCAGTGACTTTTATTTCAATTATATATCCTGGGATTACACAGTTTGGGGATAATGTTAATGAGTTTTCACACACAATAAATGATGCACAAGACAAGCTATTTAGTATCCAAATCTGACAAGTTGATGTTCTGTAAAGCTGCTTTAAGAATGAAAGATAATTGAAACATTACAAGGATGTAATGTTTCCATTACTTCAATACATATGTTAAAATACTAAATAAAAATTAACTGCAGTCTATAGAACCTGATTATATTACTATTACTTCTATTATTTCTGGGCTAACAAAATTAAATTTCAGATTGGTTGAACTTTATGGGAAATGAGGAAGTTTGCTGTAGAGCTGTAAAGAAGAATCATATTTTCAATCACACCACATAACCAAGATACAGCATATTCAAAGTGCTGAAAACCAATGACAAAAAAATAAATCTTGGAGGTAGCAAAATATTACATACAAAGAAAAAAGAAAATGACTTCATCAGACAAATAGAAACTGAGAGAAATTGCTGCCAGTAGATCTGATTTAAGAAATATTAAAGAATACTTTTTATATCAAATCAATATGATACCAGACAGAAATCTGGATTTGTTTAATAAATAAAGATCTCTTGAAATTGTAAAAAATGATAATAACTACATTTTTTTCTTATTTAGACTTGCTTTAATAGAAATTTGACTCTCTGAAAGAAAAACAGTAAAAATAAAGTGGCTAATAACATAAATACAATTAAAATATATAATTAAGAGGACAGAGGAATGGAAGGAGTAATTATATTTATCCTGTTGTAAGTTTACCACTGTTTTTCACAGCTATAAATAATGGACCAACAGTGAAGCATGAATGGAATAAAAAAGAAACACTCAACCCAAAAGCTATCATGATAAAAAGAAAAAGGGAACAAAGAGCTGATAGAAGAAATAAGAGAAAAGTAAGTTTGTGTAATTAAGTTCAAATATATCAATAATTGCATTATATATAAACAGTCTGTAAACCCAATTAGTGATAGAGATGGTCAAATTGGATTTAAAAAGATAAAACCTATATACTGTCTATTGAAACCAAATTCAAACATAAAGATGTTGAAAGGTTAAAGGTAATAATATGGAAAAATATAATATGTAAATATTAAGCAAAGAAATCTGGAGTGGCTATATTAATATCAAAAAATAGAATTCAGAACAAGGCATATTACCAGAACAAAAGCAGTCAATTGAAGGAAAAGACATGATAATCCCAATAAAGCTTCAAAATGCATGAAGCAAAACCTGATAGAACTGAAAAGTAAAAAGAAAAATCCACAATTATAGTTGGATATATTAATACTTCTCTGTCTGAAATCCATAGAACAAGCAGATATACAGTAAACATATACAAGACCTGATAAACAGAAGTTGACCTAGTTGACATTTATAAATCCCTCCAACAAACAAAAGCAAAGACACAAATTTTAAAAAGCTTTTGGAATATGTAACCAAAATAGGACATTTTCTGAGCCATTAAACAAAAATCAATATATCTGAAAGAACTGATGATGGTCAAAGTCTATTTCCTGAGCACAATGAAATTATTGTTGATAACAACAGGAAGATATCTGGAAAAAGCCAAATATTTGGAAGTAAACAAATACTTCTAAATAACTCATAATACTTCTAAATAACTCATGAGATTCATAAGGGAAATTAGAAAATATTTTAATTGAATGAAAATGAAAACATTACATATTACAATTTGTGGGAAATAGATAAAGCAGTGCTTATGGGGATTTTACAGCATTAAACACTTGTCTTTAGAAGGAAGTAAGGTCTCAAATCAGCTACCTAGTATTCCATGTTAAGCAACAATAAAAAAAGGGGGGGAAATAAACCCAAAGCAAGCAGAAGAGAGGAAATAATAAAGATAAAAGCAGAAAAGATGAAATAGTAAAGAGAAATAATAGGAAAAATCAATTAAAAAGGAACTGGTTTTTTTAAAAGATCAATGAAACTGATAAATCTCTAGCCAGAATGATCAACTAACTCAAATCCACAAGAAGAAATGAAAAGCACTGGAATGGTACATCTGTCAGTAAATATAGACTATATATATAATGTTTCTCCTCAATTTTATTAAAAGACATAAGATTACATAAAGCAATAATTATAATATTCTGTTTTTAGGTTTGTAACATACACAGATGTCATTTTTAAATTCAATTTATTTAAACTAAAAAAATAGTTCACCCATTTATTCCAACCCCTACCCACCACCTCTGGCAACCATCTATATAAGTATAAATATATTTAAATTCCATATATGACAAAGATCATACAGTATTTGTCTTTCTTTGTCAGACTCATTTCACTTCATATAATAATCTATAAATTATATGGCAAAATAGAATAAAAGAGGAAAATGGATATGGAGCAGTAATAGAGAAAAGTTGCAATATTTTATTGGAATTAACACAGTATTAAAGTGAAGTAGATCATAATATATTAATTCATATTATAAATCCTGGAGTAAATAAAAAATCAATAGAGGAATTTAAATGAATACTAAAAATTTGGTTTTACATGAAATGAGTTAAGGAAGAATAAAGGAACAGCAAAGACAATGGACATAAAAAACAAATGGCAGTTGTAAAGCCAATCATATTAATGACTATATCAAGTATAAATGGACTCATCACTCCAATCAAAAGTCAGAGATTTATGTTATCTCATCTTACTTTGGAAACTTTATTTTCTGTCACCCTATTTCCTTTTTTTTTTTTTTTTTTTTGGTGGTACACGGCCCTCTCATTGCTGTGGCCTCTCCCGTTGCAGGGCACAGGCTCCGGACGCGCAAGCTCAGCTGCCACGGCTCACGGGCCCAGCTGCTCCGCGGCATGTGGGATCTTCCCGGACCGGGGCACGAACCCCTGTACCCTGCATCGGCAGGCGGACTCTCAACCACTTCGCCACCAGGGAAGCCCAGCCCCCACCCTACTTCCTTTTTAAGAGTCTGCAGAAGAACAGCTGAGGCCCACTCAGCGGTCGCCCCTCCCATTCCGTGGCCTGAGCAGTGGCAGCTGCAGCCCATCTTCAGTGGCATCTTCAGTGACCGCTGTGCACTGTGGTTCTCAGTGGGGAACTGCTGGGCAGCCACAGAGGGCACCTGCCGCCTTCACACCAGGCTGCCACCTCGGGTTGAGCAGCAGTAAATTCAGGAGCTGGGGCAGTCCGCTCACCCTGAATTCCTCCTTGGTCACAGCCTTCTCAGCTGAGGCCGGGCCTTCCTTTACCACCTGTTGACGATCTTCGCACAAGTCGAGAGCAGGCGGGACTCCCGCAGGTGCTCACGGGAGAGGGAAGCACGCATGCGCAGAACTTCCCCGGTCAGCGTCAGTCGCTCACGTCAGACCCGCAGAGAGAGCTCGCAGTTGTTGCACAGATGGCGGTGTACACACAGCACAGAGACTGGTTTGTGTTACCAGGCAGGTTCACAGAAGATGCCTCTCACGCCGGTGGTCAGGCCTGGTGTCGGGAACCACCATGAGTCGCGGCTCCCGGAAGCCTGCCCGGCTCCGGTGAGTGAGGTTCCAGGAGCGAGGTGACCAGCTGTAGGAGTGGCGCCCGTGGCAGCTGCAAACTTCGGCACAGCTCGCTGGCTGGTCTTCCTGGAGGTTATGATACAGACATCAGCCAGGTTTTCAATGGCAATGATGGCAGAGGCGGACAGCAGAAGCTTCTCCCAGGTTCTCTTCAGATTTAGAGGTAAGGCCATCACTTTTCCTTCTTAGATAACTGTACGATTTGGAAGTCAAGGTCGGTGCCACCTAAGTGGGTTTTTGCTGCAAGGTTTGAGGACATCCTCCTTCATTTGCAGGATATCAAAGGCTCTGGGCCTTGTGAAAGTTTCCCTTTAAGTTATGCTGGGAACCCAGAACAATGCCTTACAGACCGCTGTCTGGGGAGCACAGAAAGGGAAAAGTCAAAGATTTTAAATTTATAAATTGGACTAAGGAGCAAGATTAAATTATATTGAGTAGAAAAGATATGTTGAATTCAAAGATGCAAACGAAGGCTTACCCATATATTACTATATTCTCTATCAATATGTTAAATCTATCCACCTTAGTTTTGAAAGATATTTTTTAGGGGATTATACATTTCATGAGGCTTTGCCTATAAAATCTGTGTTACTAAGAGATTATTAAAAATGAAAGGCAATCAAATAACAGTATACTAAAAAGTTCATAGATATAGGAAAAGAAATAATTTTTAAGAAGTACATGAAATTTTAAAGTTCAGATATTTCAGATTGTTATGAAATGTTCTGTGATGGAAATACTCTGTAGCCAGTAAATTTGGAAATGCTATATAGACTATATCCTCTGCAAGAGATTCATCATTCACATTAGCATAATGGAGTAGTCCTGCAAGAAAAGAATTATGACTGAGTTTAATGTACCATTCCTGTCATATTTGTCCATGAAATGTATGTATTTATAGTCTATATAACAATTGTATTTATATATAACAGTTACTAATACCCAGATAAACAGATTTCCTTGCAGGATTCTCACACATTGATGTAAAGAAGAGCATACAGATCCTTCTAACTTAGTGTTCACTAAAATATAAGCTCTAAGAGGGCCTTTTTACCCCAAAACTTAGTACGTTGCCTGGTATAGATTATATGTTTGCTTTTATTTTTGTTATATCTGTATCTATATCTATATCTATCTAACTGCTGATCTATAGAGAGTGAGATAAATGGTTGAATGAATAAGTTACTTCATTCCAATTATGAAACAGACACAACATATTAGTTTAATATATATCTGAAGGAAAAATCAATACTAATCTAAATAAGAAAACCAAAACAATTGTTCACCACAAACAGGCAGCTTATTTTGTTTCTCCTATTTGTGGATTGTTAATTTTAAGTGAGTGATCTAAAATGAATGCGCTTCAAACAACAATATAGAAAGGAATAGTGAAGTATCTTTTGCCATAACTATAGATGCTGGCATTAATAACATTTCCTAGAGAGAATCAGCATTGTACAGGATAATAGAGTTGCTTCCTTGGTTGGGGAACACTAAATTGAACAGTAGTGGTGGTACAATTTATTGAAATATGAGCCAATTGATTATTAATTTTTTAAATAGTTTGTCTCCCTTCTGTTTTAAATGGATAGCCAGACTTTGTTTTGTCTTGTCTCAGGAAAGCTGTGGCACAATAAAGATTACATAAAGTCCAAGGATGTTTCTCAAGAACAGATTGTATTGGGTGTCTAGGAAGAAAAGGAAAAGGCAGATGGGAACATTCCTTTGAGGACAGCAGAGAGGAATAGATAAGACCTCTGATGTGACTCCTGGGTGTATGGGGAAGGATCAATTCTAGGCATAGGGCTTTCATGTTTTATAAAACTTCTCACACACTGCATATGACAAAGAATTGAATGACCCAGATAATTGAGGAGCTGTGTAGACTTCAACAGTGACGTTATTAAAGGCCACTATGACAGAAAGATAATTGAAATTCTCTTACATTCTCAGGAACTCAGAGTGCTCCTAGATTCTTAAGAAACCTTACAGAGGCTGAAGAAAAGCAAATGATGCTGACGCTAATTATCCTGACAAACTAGTAGTTTTAGGCTCATAGATGAATTAGAAGTTAATTAATGGAAACCCAGAAATGTGATAGTCTATGATTTTAAAAGTTGACTTTAAACAAAGTGTTTTGTTAAGAATATAAAACATGGGGCTTCCCTGGTGGCTCAGTGGTTAAGAATACACCTGCCATATACCCTGAGAAAACCATAATTCAAAAAGAGTCATGTACCACAATGTTCATTGCAGCTCTATGTACAATAGCCAGGACATGGAAGCAACCTAAGTGTTCATCGACAGATGAATGGATAAAGAAGATGTGGCACATATATACAATGGAATATTACTCAGCCATAAAAAGAAACGAAATTGAGTTATTTGTAGTGAGGTGGGTGGACCTAGAGGAGTCTGTCATACAGAGTGAAGTAAATCAGAAAGAGAAAAACAAATACCGTATGCTAACACATATATATGGAATCTAAAAAAAAAAAGGTTCTGAAGAACCTAGGGGCAGGACAAGAATAAATCACAGATGTAGAGAATGGACTTGAGGACACAGGGAGGGGGTAGGGTAAGCTGGGATGAAGTGAGAGTGTGGCATGGACATATATATTTTACCAAATGTAAAATTGATAGCTAGTGGGAAGCAGCCACGTAGCACAGGGAGATCAGCTGGGTGCTTTGTGACCACCTAGAGGGGTGGGATAGGGAGGATGGGAGGGAGACGCAAGTGGGATGAGAGATAAATGTATATGTATGGCTGATTCACTTTGTTATAAAGCAGAAACTAACACACCATTGTAGAGCAATTATACTCCAATAAAGATGTTAAAAAAAAATGAATACGACTGCCAATGCAGGGGACACAGGTTCGAGCCCTGGTCTGGGAAGATCCCACATGCCATGGAGCAACCAAGCCCATGTGCCACAACTACTGAAGCCCGCATGCCTAGAGCCTGTGCTCCGCAACAAGAGAAGCCACCGCAATGAGAAGCCCGCGCACCACAACGAAGAGTAGCCCCTGCTCGTATCAACTAGAGAAAGCCCGCGCACAGCAATGAAGACCCAACGCAGCCAAAAATTAAAAAATATATATATAAAACATTTTAGATAAGTGGACAATTTACAAAATATATTAAGGCAGAGAAAATATTTCCTAAGATACTGTAATGATGGATATATGTCATTGTACACTTGTTCAAAACCATAGAACGTACAGCACCAAGAGTGAACCCTAATGTAAACCAAGGATTTTGAGTGATTATGATGTGTACGTAGGTTCGTCAACTGTAACAAATATATCACTCTGGTGGGGGATGTTGATAATGAGGGAGGCTCTACATGTGTGGGGAAGGAAGGAGTATATGGGAAATACCAGTATCTTCCCCTCAATTTTTCTGTGAACCTAAAACTACTCAATATATATATGCAAAATAAATGTATATATTTATGAATATATATATATTTATATAGACAAAAAGTGTAGTGGGTGGGTAATTTTTACTACGTACAAATAAATTTGGACATCAGCAGCAACCATAAGTTAAGGAAAATGTTGCTTTCAGATGTCTGTTGTTTTTGTAGACATCCAAATCTTAGAGGCTTCAAAGAGAGCCAAGCACTGACAATATCGATGAAGTATAAGAGTAAAAATGTCTGATGATGCAAGCAAAGCCAGACAGAGTCATCTTAACACAAATTTTGCACTGGTAAGACTGAGACTGGAGGCAATATTCATTGCAATTATTTATGTAAACTGGCAGCCAAGTGAACTGAAGTGGTTTGGGAAAAAAATACATAATTAACACAATTGTGTGCCATAAAAGTTTACATATGGATGAAACCAAATTGCCTGAGAAAAGTGCCTGTTAGGACCTCATTTTTAAAAAGAAAATAGCTTAACTAGGATTGAAGTCTATGGAAATAAGGCTTATGTCTTTAACTTGGGATAAGTAGGAGATTGCAAGTCGGAAGCACAGCTTGTTTATTACACACACACACACACACACACACACACACACAAAAATACATAATTAACACAATTGTGTGCCATAAAAGTTTACATATGGATGAAACCAAATTGCCTGAGAAAAGTGCCTGTTAGGACCTCATTTTTAAAAAGAAAATAGCTTAACTAGGATTGAAGTCTATGGAAATAAGGCTTATGTCTTTAACTTGGGATAAGTAGGAGATTGCAAGTCGGAAGCACAGCTTGTTTATTACACACACACACACACACACACACACACACACAAACACGTTTAGAGGTCTTTTTATTTGTTTTTGCTTCACATAAAATTCAAGTTGTGCAAAATTAAATGGAAAAATTGTGAAAGAAAGGATTTATCTCTAATTAGTTACTTCCTAAGAGAATTATTAAACCGATCCTGGAATTATTTCAATTTGTCATTGTTGATTTAATTTTGAATATTTTTCCCTTTCCTGTTTTCATTCAATGATGTTTTATGGCAAAAACATTTAGAATTAAAATAGATTTAATTAATAAACTTTATTTCACATGGTACAATCTTTATAATTTCTAATAGGAGAAATAACAACCTGAAATAAGAGAGACCTAGTGAGAGCATGAATATTTAGGAATGAAACACATTCACATGGGAGGCCCTACTTATACTGCAATGCTGTGTACACAAGATTTTTTTTTTAACATCTTTATTGGAGTAT
>NC_041217.1:12609648-12613614 GCF_002837175.3 Physeter macrocephalus | reverse complement strand
AATTGCTGTATAATGGTGTGCTAGTCTCTGCTCTATAACAAAGTGAATCAGCTATATACATACATATATCATCATATCTCCTCCCTCTTTCGTCTCCCTCCCACCCTCCCTATCCCACCCCTCTAGGTGGTCAAAACGCACCCAGCTTTTCTTCCTGTGCTATGCGGCTGCATCCCACTAGCTATCTATTTTACATTTGGTAGTATATATAAGTCCATGCCACTCTCTCACTTTGTCCCAGCTACCCCATCCCCCCCACGTCCTCAAGTCCATTCTCTACATCTGCGTCTTTATTCCTGTCCTGTCCCTAGGTTCTTCAGAACCATTATTTTTGTTTCTTAGATTCCATATATGTGTTAGCATATAGTATTTGTTTCCTCTTTCTGATTTACTTCACTCTGTATGACAGACTCTGGGTCCATCCACCTCATTACAAATAACTCAATTTCGTTTCTTTTTATGGTTGAGTAATATTACTTTTGTGTATATGTACTACATCTTCTTTATCCATTATCTGTCGATGGACACTTAGGTTGCTTCCATGTCCTGGCTATTGTAAATAGTGCTGCAATGAACATCGTGGTACATGACTCTTTTTGAATTATGGTTTTCTCAGTGTATATGCCCCGTAGTGGGGTTGCTGTACATTCCCACCAGCAGTGCAAGAGGGTTCCTCTTTCTCCACACCCTCTCCAGCATCTATTGTTTGTAGATTTTTTGATGATGGCCATTCTTACCTGGGTGAGATGATATCTCATTGTAGTTTTGATTTGTATTTCTCTAATGATTAGTGATGTTGAGCATCCTTTCATGTGTTTGTTGGCAATCTGGATATCTTCTTTGGAGAAATGTCTATTTAGGTCTTCTGCACATTTTTGGATTGGATTGTGGTTTTTTTGATATTGAGCTGCATGAGCTGCTTGTATATTGTGGAGATTAATCAGTTGCTTCGTTTGCAAATATATTCTCCCATTCTGAGGGTTGTCTTTTAGTCTTGTTTATAGTTTCCTTTGCTGTGCAGAAGCTCTTGAGTTTCATTAAGTCCCATTTGTTTATTTTTGTTTTTATTTCCATTTCTCTAGGAAGTGGGTCAAAAAGGATCTTGCTGTAATTTATGTCATAGAGTGTTCTGCCTATGTTTTCCTGTATGAGTTTTATAGTTTCTGGTCTTACATTTAGGTCTTTAATCCATTTTGAGTTTCTTTTTGTATACGGTGTTAGGGAGTGTTCTAATTTCATTCTTTTACATGTAGCTGTCCAGTTCTCCCAGCATCACTTATTGAAGAGGCTGTCTTTTCTCCATTGTATACTCTTGCCTCCTTTGTCAAAGATAAGGTGAACATATGTTTGTGGGTTTCTCTCTGGGCTTTCTCTCCTCTTCCATTGATCTATATTTCTGTTTTTCTGCCAGTACCATACCGTCTTGATTACTGTAGCTTTGTAATATATTCTGAAGTCAGGGAGCCTGATTCTTCCAGCACCATTTTTCTTTCTCAAGATTGCTTTGGCATTTCGGGGTCTTTTGTGTTTTCATACAAATTGTGAAATTTTTGGTTCTAGTTCTGTGAAAAATGCCATTGGTTGTTTGATAGGGGATTGCATCTAATCTATAGATTGCTTGGGGTAGTATAGTCATTTTCACAATGTTGATTCTTCCCATCTAAGAACATGGTATATCTCTCCATCTGTTTGTATCATCTTTAATTTCTTTCATCAGTGTCTTATAGTTTTCTGCATACAGGTCTTTTGTCTCCTTAGTTAGGTTTATTCCTAGGTATTTTATTCTTTTTGTTGAAATGGTAAATGGTAGTGTTTCCTTAATTTCTCTTTCAAATTTTTCATCATTAGTCTATAGGAATGCAAGAGATTTCTGTCCATTAATTTTGTATCCTGCTACTTTATGCCAAATTCATTGATTAGCTCCAGTAGTTTTCTAGTAGCATCTTTAGGATTCTCTATGTACAGTGTCATGTCATTGGCAAACAGTGACAGGTTTACTTCTTCTTTTCTCATTTGGATTCCTTTTATTTCTTTTTCTTTTCTGATTGCTGTGGCTAAAACTTCCAAAATTATGTTGAATAATAGTGGTGAGAGTGGACAACCTTGTCTTGTTCCTGATCTTAGAGGAAATGGTTTCACTTTTTCACCATTGAAAACGATGCTGGGTGTGGGTTTGTCATATATGGCCTTTATTTTGTTGAAGTAAGTTCCCTCTATGCCTACTTTCTGCAGGGTTTTTATCGTAAATGGGTGTTGAATTTAGTCGAAAGATTTTTCTTCATCTATTGAGATGATCATATGGTTTTTCTTCTTCAGTTTGTTACTATGGTGTATCACATTGATTGATTTGCATATATTGAAGAATCCTGGCATTCCTGGTATAAACCTCACTTGATCATGGTGTATGACTCCTTTAATGTGCTGTTGGATTCTGTTTGCTAGTATTTTGTTGAGGAGTTTTGCTGTTTGTTGGAAGATTTTTAATCACAGTTTCAATTTCAGTGCTTGTGATTGGTCTGTTCATATTTTCTATTTCTTCCTGGTTCAGTCTCAGAAGGTTGTGCATTTCTAAGAAATTGTCTGTTTCTTCCAGGTTGTCCATTTTATTGGCATAGAGTTGCTTGTAGTAATCTCTCATGATCCTCTGTATTTCTGCTGCGTCAGTTTTTCCTTCTCCTTTTTCATTTCTAATTCTGTTGATTTGAGTCTTCTCCCTTTTTTTCTTGATGAGTCTGACTAATGGTTTATCAATTTTGTTTACCTTCTCAAAGATCCAGCTTTTAGTTTTATTGATCTTTGCTATCACTTCTTCATTTCTTTTTCATTTATTTCTGATCTGATCTTTATGATTCCTTTCCTTCTGCTAACTTGTTGGAGTTTTTGTTCCTCTTTCTCTAATTGCTTTTGGTGTAAGGTTAGGTTGTTTATTTGAGATGATTCTTGTTTCTTGAGGTAGGATTGTATGGCTATAAACTTCCCTCTTAGAACTGCTTTTGCTGCATTCCATATGTTTTGGGTCATCGTTTTTTCATTGTCATTTGCTTCTTGGTATTTTTACATTTCCTCTTTGATTTCTTCAGTGATCTCTTGGTTATTTAGTAGTGTATTGTTTAGCCTCCATGTGTTTGTATTTTTTACAGATTTTTTCCTGTAATTGATATCTAGTCTCATAGCGTTGTGGTCGGAAAAGATACTTGATACGATTTCAATTTTCTTAAATTTACCAAGGCTTTATTTGTGACCCAAGATATGTTCTATCCTGGAGAATGTTCCATGAGCACTTGAGAAGAAAGTGTGTTCTGTTGCTTTTGGATGGACTGTCCTATAAATATTAAGTAAGTCCATCTTGTTTAATGTATCATTTAAAACGTGTGTTTCCTTATTTATTTTCATTTTGGATCATCTGTCCATTGGTGAAAATGGGGTGTTAAAGTACCCAACTATGATTGTGTTACTGTTGATTTCCCCATTTATGGTTGTTAGCATTTGCCTTATGTATTGAGGTGCTCCTATATTGGGTGCATAAATATTTACAATTTTTGTATCTTCTTCTTGGATTGATCCCTTGATCATTATGTAGTGTCCTTCTTTATCTCTTATAGTAGTCTTTTTTTTAAAGTCTATTTTGTCTGATATGAGAATTGCTACTCCAGCTTTCTTCTGATTTCCTTTTTATGGAATATCATTTTCCATCGCCTCACTTTCAGTCTGTATGTGTCCCTCGGTCTGAAGTGGGTCTCTTGTAGACAGCATTTATACGAGTCTTGTTTTTGTATCCATTCAGCCCATCTATGTCTTTCGGTTGGAGCATTTAATCCATTTATATTTAAGGTAATTATCGGTATATATGTTCCTATCACCATTTTCTTAATTGTTTTGGGTTTGTTATTGTAGGTCGTTTCCTTCTCTTATGCTTCCTGCCTAGAGAAGTTCCTTTAGCATTTGTTGTAAAGCTGGTTTGGTGGT
>NC_041217.1:12557679-12609504 GCF_002837175.3 Physeter macrocephalus | reverse complement strand
CAATTCTTTTCATTCTTTTTTCTTTATTCTTCTCTGCAGTAGTTATTTCCACCATTTTATATTCCAGGTCACTTATCCGTTCTTCTGCCTCAGTTATTCTGCTATTGATTCCTTCTAGAGGAGTTTTAATTTCATTTATTCATCATGGTTTCTTAGAGTAATCTTGGTTGTAGGTTTTTCCCTTTCATCACTTTAAATATGCCTTTCCATTCCCTTCTGGCTCACACAGTTTCTGCTGAATGTTTAGCTGTTAACCTTATGGGGATTCCCTTGTATATTCCAGGTCACTTATCCGTTCTTCTGCCTCAGTTATTCTGCTATTGATTCCTTCTAGAGGAGTTTTAATTTCATTTATTCATCATGGTTTCTTTGCTCTTTAGTTATTCTAGGTCCTTGTTAAACGTTTCTTGTATTTTCTCCATTCTTTTTCCGAGATATTGGATCTTCTTTACTATCATTGTTCTGAATTCTTTTTCAGGTAGACTGACTATTTCCTCTTCATGCGTTTGGTCTGGTGGTATTTTACCTTGCTCCTTCATCTGCTGCGTATTTCTCTATCTTCTCATTTTGCTTAACTTACTGTGTTTGGGGTCTCCTTTTCGAAGGCTGCAGGTTCGTAGTTCCTGTTGTTTTTGGTGTCTGCTCCCAGTGGCTAAGGTTGGCTCAGTGGGCTCTGTAGGCTTCCTGGTGTAGGGGACTGGTGCCTGTGTTCTGGTGGATAAGGCTGGATCTTGTCTTTCAGGTGTTCAGAACTGCATCCTCTGGTGTGTTTTGGGGTGTTTGTGACCTTATTATGATTTTAGGCAGCCTCTCTGCTAGTGGGTGGGTTTGTATTCCTGTCTTGCTAGTTGTTTGGCATAGGGTGTCCAGCACTATAGCTTCCTGGTCATTGAATGGAGCTGTGTCTTAGCGTTGAGATATAGATCTCTGGGAGAGCTTTCGCCATTTGATATTATGTGGAACCGGGAGGTCTCTGATGGACCAATTTCCTGAACTTGGCTCTCCCACCTCAGAGGCACAGGCCTGACACCTGGCAGGAGCACCAAGACCCTGTTAACCACACGACTCAGAAGAGAAGGGAGAAAAAAGAAAGAAAGAAAGAAAAAATAGAATAGAAAGAAATGAAGTTATTAAAAATAAAGAATTAAAAAATTATTAATAATAAAAAAATTAAAAAGTAATAGATAAAAGAAAGAAGAATGAAAGAAAGAAGAGAGCAACCAAACCAAAAAACAAGTCCAGCAATGATAACAAGCGCTAAAAACTATACTAAAAAAAAAAAAAAATTACAGACAGAACCCTAGGACACATGGTAAAAGCAAAGCTATACATACAAAATCACACAAAGAAGCATACACATACACACTCACAAAAGTTGAAAAAGGAAAAAAAAAATTTTTAAAAAAGGAAGAGAGCAATAAATCAATGAACAAATCTACCAATGATAATAAACTCTGAATACTAAACTAAGATAAACATAAAATCAGAAACCAGTCAGTCGCATACAGCAAACCCCAAGTCTACAGTTACTCCCAAAGTCCACCGCCTCAATTTTGGGATGATTCGTTGTCTATTCAGGGAGTCCACAGATGCAGGTACATCAAATTGATTGTGGAGATTTAATCTGCTCCTCCTGGGGCTGCTGGGAGGAATTTTCCTTTCTCTTCTTTGCACCGCTCCTGGGGTTCAGCTTTGGATTGGCCCTGCCTCTGCATGTGGGTCACCTGAGGGTGGCTGTTCCCTTCCAGACAGGATGGGGTTAAAGTAGCAGCTAATTAGAGGACTCTGGCT
This sequence comes from Physeter macrocephalus, assembly GCF_002837175.3. Lineage (NCBI taxonomy): Eukaryota > Metazoa > Chordata > Mammalia > Artiodactyla > Physeteridae > Physeter > Physeter macrocephalus. The sequence continues at coordinate 12,607,713 of NC_041217.1, read as the reverse complement.
CATTCAGGCAGGGGGAGGGAGGGGTATGGATGCGGGGCGAGCCTGCGGCAGCAGAGGCCAGCGTGACGTTGCAACAGCCTGAGGCGCACCGTGTGTTCTCCCAGGGAAGTTGTCCCTGGATCCCGGGACCCTGGCAGTGGCGGGCTGCACAGGCTCCCGGGAATGGGGTGTGGATACTGACCTCTGCTTGCACACAGGCTTCTTGGTGGCAGCAGCGGCAGCCTTAGCATCTCATGCCCGTCTCTGGGGTCCGTGCTGATAGCTGCGGCTCCCGCCTGTCTCTGGAGCTCGTTTAGGCGGTGCTCTGAATCCCCTCTCCTCATGCACCCCAAAACCATGATCTCTTTTCTCTTAGGCAGGTCCAGACTTTTTCCCGGACTCCCTCCTGCCTAACTGTGGCACACTAGCACCCTTCAGGCTGTGTTCACGCCGCCAACCCCAGTCCTCTCCCTGGGATCTGACCTCTGAAGCCCGAGCCTCAGCTCCCAGCCCCGCCCGCCCCGGCGGGTGAGCAGACAAGCCTCTCGGGCTGGTGAGTGCTGGTCGGCACCGATCCTCTGTGCGGGAATCTCTCCGCTTTGCCCTCCGCACCCCTGTTACTGCGCTCTCCTCCGTCGCTCCAAAGCTTCCCCCCTCCGCCACCCACAGTCTCCACCCGTGAAGGGGCTTCTAGTGTGTGAAAACCTTTCCTCCTTCACAGCTCCCTCCCACTCGTGCAGGTCCCGTCCCTATTCTTTTTGTCTCTGTTTTTTCTTTTTTCTTTTGCTCTACCCAGGTAGGTGGGGAGTTTCTTGCCTTTTGGGAGGTCTGAGGTCTTCTGCCAGCGTTCAGGAGGTGTTCTATAGAAGTTGTTCCACATATAGCTGTATTTCTGATGTATTTGTGGGGAGGAAGGTGATTACCACATCTTACTCCTCCGCTGTCTTGAAGGTCTCCCCTGAGAGAGCAGTGTCTTTAGCATGATCACAGTCTTCTGGACCACATAGGATGGATGGTGGTTTTAGCACAGTCCTCTCTCACTGGATCTTTCCCTCATCTTCTTAAACTTCTGCTGGGTATACCTCTATTTTATCACACTAGTACCACTGTTAGTCTTCACTGGTTCTTAACTGATTGCTTTACTGCTTTCAGCAAATCCCTGAATCATTAATTGTGCCACAGTGTAATGCAAATACATTTGGGCCCTTCAGGCAGGGCCAGGGGATTTCCAGTTTTCAAGGCTTGCACTGGCTCTCCCTGGACAAGGCAGAACTTCTGTTGCATGAGCAGGATGGGAGAGCTGGAGGATTTGTTCTTCACTGTGTCCTCCCCAACCCAGATCCTCCCTGTAGAGAAGGAACTGTGTATATATGTACTTGAGGAGTAGGTAGAGCTTATGCTCTACCCAGCTTCCACAACGCATCTTCCTCAATATATGTCTCCCAGACCACACAGTCTGGGAGATGGGATATTCATGTTCAATGGATGCCAAATCTATCCAAAAGAGCTCTTTTGCACCAGAGAGCTGGGGGAAGTCAATAATAGATATGCTGTTGCCAAGACACTGGAAGGGTTCTTCACGGGAGAATGTTGTAGCCCAGAGCTTGAAGTCCATGGCCTTCCAATGTTGTTAAAAATCTCTGTAGACTTTGTGCCATAACTGCTTCTCAATTTATTTTAAGCCCTTTATACAATCTCCAGAAACACTGAATAATTGTCTTTGCTAAGTTTGAACAGTCCACTAAAAATTTCTCTGGCAGAGAGTTTCATCAAGCTTTTCACACTGTTGTTACTGACAGAATGTTTTCAAATGTGAGGTTACTTGATGTTCAACCTACAACTGATCCAACATTTATTTTATCAATAAATATTTAGTGACTAACTTGGATCTATGTGATAATTAAACACTCTAGAAATTTAGAATCTTTGTACATGATGGTGAATATTTAGATATTTTGAAACATACAAATTATTTAATTGTTCTTATTGCTTTAGAGATTTATTCTTGTGTTTGTCTGGCCTTTAGTATGAACTGGCCCGGTGATAACTTTTTGACATTGATATAACAGCACCTGGGGACAGTGTATAGATTATCTGTATCATTTCAAATATATTTTTAATTATATAGCAGCAGAATTGACTTTATCCTAATGGTGAGGACTGCCCTAATCCTTCTATGAACATTTCTCCTTTCTCTGGACTTCAGAATTCCAATTACACAGCTCAGGGATAATTCAGAGATCTACAATCTCTTTTGTATCAGACAGGTACTTCCCCATTCAATGTCCCTTTTTGAGATATTGCTCTCAGGGAGCAGAAAATTGTTAATTCAAAAGTAGAGCATTATTTGATATTTCTTAAAATTGCAGAGTGATATTTTTAAAATCTCCTTAAAGAGAGGAATAACTTCACCAAAAAAAAGAATAAAGTACTTTGGTAGAAAGAGATAAGGAAGTCTAGGAGGCTTAAAGCCTTGCTGGTGCTTAAATAAATCTCTCCTCCTCTCTGTACCTTTGACTATCACTGTAAACATTGATGTTAGCAATTTGCTACATAAAGATAAACAATTCTTATATAGAAAATAGCTCACAAAGACAAGGAAACAGATATTCATTAGATAACTACAGAATGCCAATTTTGATGTGATAAATAATTTTTTAGAAGTATAATACAGTGAAACTCTATTTGAAATTGATGGGATAAAAATTTAGTTATAACACTTTGGCAAAATTAGTTATAGTTTCTGATTTTAAATTTCCTTATAGGAATGGTAAATCTGACTTTGCATCAAGTGGTGCTAAGGATTAGTATAAAGGTATGAAAAGTGTAATCACAATATTTCTCTATCCTTTTTGATTATCAAAACAACATCATGTGAGGGACACTCTTCTCTATTTTGTAGATGAAGAAGCCAAGTTATAAAGAAGTGTTGTGTGCAAGATGGCTTTTACGGGATGGATCCAGAATTTGAGTTGTGTCTTTTTTTTTGTGTGTGTGGTACACGGGCCTCTCACTGTTGTGGCCTCTCCTGTTGTGGAGCACAGGCTCCGGACGTGCAGGCTCAGTGGCCATGGCCCACGGGCCTAGCCGCTCCGTGGCATGTGGGATCTTCCCGGACTGGAGCATGAACCCATGTCCCCTGCATCGGCAGGCGGATTCTCAACCACTGCGCCACCAGGGAAGCCCGAGTTGTGTCATTTTTATACCAGTTCTTTTGTTATTGTTGTTAAGGTACCCGGAATAGAGAAGTACCATTGTCTGATTATTAGAATATGGGTTCTGAAATACTGTTATAGTCTTAATGTTACTTCTTACCTACAAGTCTTTTAACCTGTTTGAACATTAGTTCTGTGGTCATTATTATGAGAAACATAATATTCCCCAGGGATATTGTGATTTATTCCTGTGAATATGTTTTCTTGTTGATAAAACACTATAAAATAGTAATTGGTATAGTTGATTCAGCAAATCAAATGGAATAGGAAACAATAGATTTATCATGGTTATATTTACATAATATTTAGACTACCTTCTAAAATTATAGGATTTTAATTTAGTAAATTATATTTTTATTTGCTCCTAAAAATTATAAATCTATGTGCAAGTTAAATAATTCTAAAAATCTATTTGTAAGCATTGCTTTTAGATATATTATTTTTAATGTGGTTTAGTTCAAATTAACATAAAAGGTAAAATTTTTCAGAATTTTCCTGCAAATATTATTCATGTGGATTAGTTTTTCTCAAGAAATCAATGAGATTTCTGTAAATATTTATTCTTTCTAAAGAACATCTGTTCTTTGTGAGAACATACCAAATAAAAGGTTTGTATATTGAACTGAAAAATATATTTGCATATACTTTATTGAAGTCTTTTGAACCCTGTTAAAGTTCATGTAGAGACAATGCTTTATGTTATTCTATGCATTTATTTATATTTTACATTTTATAAAGCATTATAAATGCTTTATAAAATCATTATCATTATAAAAAGATCAAAAAAGATCTTACTGTGGTTTGTGTCAAAGTGTGTTTTTCAAGTTTTACTGTAGGAGTTTTATAGCGTCTGGCCTTTATTTATGTCTGTAATCCATTTTGAGTTGATTTTTGTGTATGGTGTTAGGTAGTGTTCTAATTTCATTCTTTTACATGTAGCTCTCCAGTTTTCCCAGCTCCATTAATTGAAGAGGCTATCTTTTCTCCATTTTATGTTCTTGCCTCCTTTTTACATCTATGTAAGTTAGGTGACTATATGTGTGTGGGTTTATCTCTGGGCTTTCTGTCCTGTTCCATTGATCTATATTTCTGTTTTTGTGCCAGTTGCATACTGTCTTGATTACTGTAGCTTTGTAGTATAGTTTGAAGTCGGGGAGCCTGATTCCTCCAGATCCGTTTTTCTTTCTCAAGATTGCTTTTAGTATTCGGGGTATGTTGTGTTTCCATACGAATTGCAAAACTTTTTGTTCTAATTCTGTGAAGAATGCCATTGGTAGTTTGATAGGGATTGCATTGAACCTGTAGATTGCTTTGGGTAGTATAGTTATTTTCACAATATTCATTCTTCCGATCCAAGAACATGGTATATTTCTCTATCTGTTTATGTCATCTTTGATTTCTTTCATCAGCATTTTATAGTTTTCTGAGTACAAGTCTTTTGCCTCCTTAGGTAGTTTTATTCCTAGGTATTTTATTCTTTTTGTTGCTATGGTAAATGGGATTGTTTCCTTAATTTCTCTTTCTGATTTTTCATTGTTGGTGTATAGGAATATCAGAGATTTCTGTGCATTAATTTTGTATCCTGCAACCTTACCAAATTCATTGATTAGTTCTAGTAGTTTTCTGTGGCATCTTTAGGGTTTTCTATGGATATTATCATGTCATCTGCAAACAGTGACAGTTTTACTTCTTTTCCAACTTGGATTCCTTTTATTTCTTTTTCATCTCTGACTGCTGTGGCTAGGACTTCCAAGACTATGTTGAATATGAGTGCTGAGAGTGGACATCCTTGTCTTGTTCCTAATCTTAGTGAAAATGTTTCATTTATTCACCCTGAGTATGATGTTTGCTGTGGGTTTGTCATATATGGCCTTTATTATGTTGAGATAGGTTCCCTCTATGCCCACTTTCTGGAGACTTTTTCTCATAAATGGGTGTTGAATTTTTTCAAAAGCTTTTTCTGCATCTATTGAGATGATCATAGGTTTTTTAAAAAATTTGTTAATATGGTGTATCACATTGATTGTTCTGTGTATATGCAAGAATCCTTGCATCCCTGGGATAAATCCCACTTGACCATGGTGTATGTTCCTTTTAATATGTTCTTGGTTTCTTTTATCTAGTATTTTGTTCAGGATTTTTACATCTATTTTCATCAGTCATATTGGTCTATAATTTTCTTTTTTTGTGATATCTTTTTCTGGTTTTCCTATCTGGGTGATGGTGGCTTCGTAAGAATGAATTTGGGAGTGTTCCTCCCTCTGCAATTTTTTGGAAGAGTTTGAGAAGGATCGGTGTTAGCGCTTCTCTAAATGTTTGATAGAATTCACCTGTGAAGCCCTCTGGTCCTGGACTTTTGTTTGTTGGAAGATTTTTAATTCCAGTTTCAGTTTCATTCCTTGTGATAGGTCTGTTTATATTTTCGAATTCTTCCTGGTTCAGTTTTGGAAAAGTGTACCTTTCCAAGAATTTGTCCATTTCTTCATGGTTGTCCATTTTTTTGGCATATAGTTGTTTGTAGTAGTCTCTTATAATCCTGTGTATTTCTGCAGTGTCAGTTGTTTTCTCCTTTTTCATTTCTCATTTTATTAATGTATGTTCTCTCCCTTTGTTCTTGATAAGTCTGGCTATGGGTTTATCAATTTTGTTTATCTTCTCAAAGAACCAGCTTTTAGTTTTATTGATCTTTGCTATTGTTTTCTTCATTTCTATATCATTTATTTGTGCTCTGATATTTATGATTTCTTTCCTCCTATTGATTTTGGGTTTTCTTTGTTCTTTCTCTGATTGCTTTAGGTGTAGTGTTAGATTGTTTATTTGAGACTTTTCTTGTTTCTTGAGGTGTGATTGAATTGCTATAAATTGCCTTCTTAGAACTGCTTTTGCTGCATCCCAGGGGTTTTGGGTTGTCGTGTTTTCATTGTCATTTGTTTCTACGTATTTTTAAATTTCTTCTTTGATTTCTTCAGTGATCTCTTGGTTATTTAGTAGCGTGCTGTTTAACCTCCATGTAGTTGTGTTTTTTACAGTTTTTTTCTTGTAATTAATTTCCAATCTCATAGCATTGTGGTCAGAAAAGATTATTGATTTGATTTCAATTTTCTTAAATTGTCTGACACTTGTTTTGTGATCCAAGATGTGATCTCTCCTGGAGAATGTTCCATTTGCACTTGAGAAGAAAGTGTATTCTGCCACTTTCAGGTGGAATGCTCTATAAGTATCAATTAAATCTCTCTGGTGTATTATGTCATTTCAAGCTTGTGTTTCCTTATTTATTTTCTGTTTCTATGATCTGTCTATTGGTGTAAGTGGGGTGTTAAAGTCCCCTACTATTATTGTGTTACTGTCTATTTTCCCTTTCATGGTTGTTAGCATTTGCCTTATGTATTGAGGTGCTCCTATGCTGGGTAAATAAACATTTATAATTGTTATATTTTCCTCTTATATTGATCCCTTGATCATTATGTCGTATCCTTCATTATCTCTTCTAACAGTTTTCATTTTAAAGTCTATTTTATCTGCTACGAGTATTGCTACTCCAGCTTTCTTCTGATCTCCATTTGCATAGAGTATGTTTTTCCATCCCTTCACTTTCAGTCTGTATGTGTCCCTAGGTCTGAAGTGGGTCTCTTGTAGACAGCATGTATACAGGTCTTGTTTTTGTATCCATTCAGCCCATCTATGTCTTTTGGTTGGGGCATTTAATCCATTTACATTCAAGGTTATTATCGATATATATGTTTCTTTTACCATTTTCTTAATTGTTTTGGGGTTTTTTGTGGGTCTTTTTCTTCCCTTGTGTTTCCTGCCCAGGGAATTTCCTTTAGCATTTGTTGTAAAGCTGGTTTACTGGTGCTGAATTTTGTTAGCTTTTGCTTGCCTGAAAAGCTTTTGATTTCTCCATTGAATCTGAATGAGATACTTGCTGGGTAGAGTAATCTTGGTGGTAGGTTTTTCTCTTTCATCACTTTAAGTGTATCCTGCTACTCCCTTCTGGCCTGCAGATTTTCTGCTGAAAAAATCAGCTGATAATCTTATGGGGATTCCTTTGTATGTTATTTTTTGTTTTTCCCTTGTTGCTTTTTTTTGTTTTTAAAGAATTTATTTATTTATTTTTTTATTGGCTGTGTTGGGCCTTCATTGCTGCCTGTGGGCTTTCTCTAGTTGTGGCAAGCAGGGGCAGCTCCTCATTGCAGTGCGTGTGCTTCTCATTGTGGTGGCTTCTCTTGTTGGAGAGCATGGACTCTAGGCGTGTGGGCTTCAGTAGTTGTGGTGCATGGGCTACTTGCTCCGCAGCATGTGGGATTTTCCCAGACCAGGGCTCAAACCCATGTTCCTTGCATTGGCAGGCAGATTCTTAACCACTGTGCCACCAGGGAAGCCCCCCTTGTTGCTTTTAATATTTTTTCTTTGAATTTAATTTTTGTTAGTTGGTTAATATGTGTCTTGGTGTGTTTATCCTAGGGTTTATCCTGTATGGGACTGTCTGCACTTCCTGGACTTGGGTGAGTATTTTCTTTCCCATGTTAGGGAAGTTTTCCACTATAATCTCTTCAAATATTTTTTCAGACCCATTCTTTTTCTCTTCTTCTTCTGGGATATCTATAATTTGAATGTTGGTGAGTGTAGCATTGTCCCAGAGGTCTCCAAGATTGTCTTCAATTCTTTTCATTCTTTCTTCTTTATTCTGCTCCTCAGCAGTTATTTCCACCATTTTGTCTTCCATCTCACTTACTCGTTCTTCCACCTCAGTTATTCTGTTATTGATTCCTTCTAGTGTATTTTTCATTTCCGTTATTGTGTTTTCATATCTGTTTTTTCTTTAGTTCTTCTAACTCTTTGTTAAACATTTCTTGTGTTTTCTTAGTCTGTGCCTCCATTCTATTTCCAAGATTCTGGATCATCTTTACTATCATTACTCGGAATTCTTTTTCTGGTAGATTACCTGTTTCCTCTTCATTTATTTGGTCTTCTAGGTTTTTACCTTGCTCCTTCATCTGTGACATATTTTTGCTGTCTAATTTTTTTTTTTTTGATGGGTGGGATTGTGTTCCTATGTTACTGGTTGTTTGGCCTGAGGCTTCAAACACTGGAGTTTGTAGGCTGTTGGGTAGAGCTGGGTCTTGGTGCCACGATGAGGACCTCCGGGAGACCTCACTCTGATGAATATTCCCGGTTTGCTTGGAAGCTCCTCCCATCTCCTTGGGCATTGAGGTCCCTCACCAGCATCTGGCAGGCACCCCTACTTGTGGGCAGATGCAAGCTCCACATCCAATTTCTTTATACATTTTGATGTTTCACAAAAGATCATTCATTATACAAAAACATTAAAAATACAGTAGGCATTTTTTTCAGCATCCTCCCCCAAACCTGGGTAATATTTAATTTTCAAATTAAATATTTTACTTATCAATTAAACTGAAGAATATTTTTTACCTTATTATCACCATATTTACCAGCAACCCACTAGTTCTTCCAAGTTAAATTTTAATCAACCAAGAAATTTTAGTGAGCTACAGATTTCACCTAATTATTATTCTTTATTCCTTATTATTTTTCAGAAATATCATACTATTATCATATCATCAAGTAGAACAGTATGCTTATCTCATCTGAAATATATATATTTAAATATATATGTGTTTAATTTTTAATGTCTTTTGTATTCCTAGGTATAAGGAGACCACCTAATTTAACCAATATTTAAATTGCTTCTATAAATATAAAGCTACATATTATGCTATCATTTTATTCTTACTTATACTGTAGGATCCACAGCTATGTTTTATTTAAATGTGGTAAAAGTATTCTTTTTTAGTGGAATTCAGTTTAAAAAATCAAGATGATTGTAATGCATATTTCTGCCTTTTAAACTTTAAGCACCCATATTTTGAACACCATTTTTATAAGACTAGCGTGTTCAAACACAAGACAAACCCAGTTCATATGGGCCATTTTCTAGGATCTGTGAACATGCCATGGCCTGCTTTCATATTTTTCTTATAATTATAAGAAAAAACCAATAACTTTAAGTCAAATTTTTGCTTAGGACACTTTTATTTCAGAGAAACTCATTTTTAAAAAGTCTTTCCCCATTTTCTCTTTCCAAAAGTTCCTTCATTTTCAGTTATGTGGAAGGTGAAATGTTTGTGGTTTAAATTCAAATATTGTAGCTCAGATTCAAATACTGTGACTGCTTTTGCAGTGGATGGCAAAACAAAAACAAAACAAAACAAAACACACATACACATTATTTAACGCTTATAAATGAGTTCCATTCTAAGGCACTTCTGGGTTCAAGTTCTTTGAGGTGTCCATTTACACATAAGTAGACCTCATATTTTAATATTCTCTAAATTGAACATGACCATAAAATACTAATCTTTCTAAATGTCCCTTTGCTTTGTGTGCAATCACCATTTTCTTTTTAGTTTCTCTTATTTAAAAATTAGACAAAGACAAAAAGAAACTAAAACTTACAATTTTTGAATCTTCTCTTTCCTTCATCTCCCTCCTGATGATTGTTTAATTAAATTTTTTATTGTTAAGCTTAGCATAAAGAGAAGTGTAAGAATCATAAATAAGTAAACACAATGGTAAATTTGTGATAACTAAGAGATCAAGGAAGGGACTTTCCCGCTGAAGGGACCTCAGAAGTCTTCTTAGGTCACTTCCCTCCTCCACTAAGGGAACCACAGTGCCAATCTCTAAAGAAGAGTTTTGTTGGTCTTTGAATTTTTATAAGTGTCATTATTCATTATGTATTCTTTTCTGTCTGGCTTCTTTCTCTTAATATTTGTGACCATAATCCATATTGTACAAGCATTATATAATTTGTTTTATTCTATATAGTATTTCATTATGCAAATATTTCACAATTTTCTTGTCTTTCTACTGATGATGGACATTATTACTTTAGAGTTTTGCTGTATTATGAACAGCACTCTTTATATAAGATTAGCTAATTCAGACAAAAGATAAACCTAATTCTAGCACAATGTAATTTGGAGAACAGATACTTGTATTTCTATTGAATAAATGCCCAAGCATGGAATTGCAGGGTCATAGGGTATGTGCTCATTTATAGCCTTAGGAGATAGGATAGTATAAAAGAGTTCCAGAGCAGACATAGGTATTCTCACCCAACAGCAGTGTATGCTATTTACTCTCCATTTTGGTTACTTCTTCTTTCCTTTCTTTCTTTCTCTCTTTCTCCTTTTCTTCCTTCTTTTGTTTTTCTTTGACAGATGTATTCAGGTACAATTGATGACAATAAACTCGTGTGCAGGAAGGGACGGATGTACAATTTGATGAGTTTTGGCACACACATATGCTCATGAAACCATTTCAAAATCAAAAATAGCAAACATTTTCATTAACCTCAAATGCTTCCTTTTGTCCCTTTTATATTTTCCCCTCTTTTCACCCCCATCCTTGGATAACTTCTGATCTGCTTTTTGTCACTACAGATTGTATCTTTGTATTTTGTATATTTCGTTATTTCTTCTGTGAGCTATCATTTGCTCATTTTTCTATTATTATCTTTTCTCTCATTGCTTTGTAAATATTCTGTATTTTTAATATTTGCCTTTTGTCAAATGCGTGTGTTACAATAGTTCCCCACCAAGGTAATATCTGCTTTTATATTTGTTATGGGTATTCTCTTTCTTCCAGGGTATATATTGATATGACATTGGGTTGATTATTAGCTACAACATTATATTCCAGGTATTAAGGCTGAAACATTTTAATTTTTGGTAAACATTCTGTAAGCTAACTTGATAATACAAAATCAAAGGATACACCACTTTTGAGCCACAAGCTTTATTAAGATCAAATTAAAAAAGAAAGAAGGCATTAGTTCATCTACTTTTTCTAGTATGCCACATTATAAAGCCTTTTTCCTTCACTGGAATTGAATTCATCCTTTAAATATCATACTGACAGTTATTTTTTTTAGAGACAGATTTATCATGATGCATACATTTTAGGAGTTCATACTTATATGGGCACTTTCCATGGTCCAAATATTTATTTATATCTTTATAAATACATTTTAAATTTTATTTCTCTTAAAAAGTGCCTCCATATATGTAAGCTTCAGGCGTGAGAAAACCTGGGTGTGATGCAGATCATCTTATGACATCTCTAGTTGCTTTTCCCCCACAAATGGTAGTAAAAACCAAAACTATCTACATGCTTAAACCCTTCACTACTTATGAAGTTACTGTAACACAGCAGGTAAGGTAGTGAGAGCCGAGTCATTAATTGACTGATGGCATACACTAGAGCTTTCTAATGAGGGAAATAGTAAGTAGAAATGGCCATAAGTAGTTCTAGTAATGAAAATTAATAAATTTCAAGTCAGCTAAATCACAAGCACTATTACATTTCACCAATTGTATAAACTTCCAGAGTATGGAGGGTTTTAATATTTTTCCCCACTGAGCAATTTTGATAAATCATGTGTCTTGAATGGGAAAGTGTATCTTTCTGACTTCTGCAACATTTCAGACTATAGGTATTTAGAGAAATTTAATGAATTAAGCTGTTCATAATTAAATATTCAATCTACAGGGATTTTCTAATCGGTTCCATATATCTTAAGAACAGATCGCCCTTTGGAAATAACTGTAACCTGAATTAATAGCCAATATTACATAAACCCTTACACATGAAAGTACAATCCTTGAGAAGCAATATTATAACTAAATTTGCACTGTTCAAGAGCAGCAAAAAAATCAATTCACCTTTCTGAGTGGAACACAAGAATTCTTTCCAAGGACTGCTTCATGTGACACATTCATATAATTAATGTTTTATAAAGGAAATTTCATAGCAGACACTTGAGGCTATGCAGTTTTATTATCTCTGGATACAATATACCACATTCTCTGCTTATTACTTTAAATTTTAGGTCTTGTTATAGTGCAGAATATTACCTTGAAGCAATAAACAGTTGTATACCAGTTACATAAATCTTAAATCCCCATGATCAACCACTTTCTGGTTTTGGTTTTGGTTTCTTATCTTATTTTCTAAAGCTTTGGTCACACTTGGCATTTGTCTCTCCCTTCTGAAGGTCTGTTGGTCTCATTGTCATGACTTTTCTCACTTCAGGCTCCTTTCTTTCCATTCCCCTTGTTTATCTCCTTATCAACTAACACCCCTAATTTGTGGCCCTGTCCACGTCTCTTTTATTTGTGTTTCACTGATATTTCCCTGATGTATCAACTTCCTCTATTCTTGAGAACAAAGCAACAGCAGTAGCATCATGTGTTGTATTACATTTTTCAAACCTAAACCTTCCACAATCTGAATTCAGCTTGCCTTTCAAAAATTATCTTCCATTGCTGCTACCCGTAATCCTGTAGTCACTAAGTATCTCTGGCATGTTTTATGAATTCTAAGATTTTCACTTATACAAATGTTAATTAATTCACTCTTAGGATTCTCTTCTTTTACTGGAATCCTTTAAGGTCTGGCTTATCCCCCACCTCCTTCTTGATCTCTACCCCAGTTACCCTAGCTCTGAGGGAGGGTTTCCCTATAACTACTATAGCACTTTTAAAGATAAGAATAATAGTCCAGTTTGTGTCTTAAAGTCTGTGTCTAATTCTAGCAATTAAAAATAATCCACTCGATAAAATAAATATTGTTTAAAAAATTGTTCAGGGGCTTCCCTGGTGGCGCAGTGGTTGAGGGTCCGCCTGCCGATGCGGGGGGCCCGGGTTCGTGCCCCGGTCCGGGAGGATCCCGCGTGCCGCGGAGCGGCTGGGCCCGTGGGCCACGGCCGCTGGGCCTGCGCGTCCGGAAAAAAAAAAAAAAAAAAAAAAAAAAAAAAAAAAAAAAAAAAAAATTGTTCAGTGTATAACAATCGGCAATGTATGGAAAGTGGTATTTGGCTCAGGGTGTTGGTAAAGGGATGAGTTTAATTTTTTAACTTCTTCTCATTGTAGGTTAGGAGATGCTGGGGTTAATATCAAACCTCATAAATAGATAACAGTGAGAAAAGCCAAAAAGATTAATCTTGGTTACATACTAAATAAGTTCCAAGGGCAAAGCAGAAAAACCTAGATCAGTGCACAAATCTAAAAAGCAGAGTAAAACTGCAGGCAATACTCGAGGTCAGGAAAAGATAGGATTGGTTAAGCTTGATGAAGTGTAGGAATGAACCTCGGAGGAGACTGGCACTCTTGTGATATAGAAGGGTTTTTCACATTTGCTACATAGTTCTTTGAAGTATTAGAAGTACATAACATTAGAAGTACTAGTTGGATGCATTTCTCCAGGCATAAAGAACAGATGCTAGCAGAACATACATATGCGAACATTAACATAAAATAATTATTGATATAAAAACATATGCAACTAAACATAGTTCACACTTTTGCAAATTAAATGTGAGACATTATAATTTCCAGAAGATCTCCCTAGCAACTTCTGTTTGCTTTTGACAAGACAGAAAACTTAAGAAGCCCTCTCAAGTCTCTGTTGAAGGCAAGATGAATTCCAGACCAACTATAATCATAAAATGTCCTCCCAACATATTCAGAAAGAAGAGTAACTTATCAAGAATCACATGCCAACTCCTATGCTAAATAACTTCACAAGTATTTCACTATTTAATACACAGAAAACATCATGATATATTGTAGAGAACAGTCTCTCATTCCACAAAATGTTTTTCATATATAATTATTCAAATACAATAATGATAATTATATTCCTTGTGGTAGTATATTTTTTGGGGGGAAGAAAAAACTGCCTTTAATGACATCTGGAATGGCAGAGGACCCTTTCCCAAGAGAAACAACCATAATCAGTGGAAATTATTTTTAAAAAACAAAACACTTAAAGCCTCTGAATATTGCCCTAAAGACATACAATAAGTGAAGAAGAATGTTTTACAGAAAAAAAGAAATTTGCTAAATACTGGTAAGAATATCCAGAGACTGTGGCACTTGAGCCACAAAGCTCTCCCAACCTGACCAGCTCAGTATGACAGCATCACTACAGGTGGGTGTGGCCAAGATCGCAGGGCTCTCCCTCCCTCCAGATCCCAGCCTCGGGCTACGGTATCTCTCCAGGAGATGGAGGACATCAGTGTTTCCTGTCCTCCTCAGCTTTGTGCTGCAGGAGCTCTCTTACAGGCAGTAGACAGGGAGAGATCTGGGGCTCCCTTTCCCCATCTATCCCCAGTTCCTATGGTGGAGTTTCTATTCCAGGGACTGCAGCCTCAGAATAGAGTCCTGACATCCCTGCTTAACATTATTCACAGGGTAAAGGTTTTATGCCCTAGAGGCAAGCTCAGAGGATCATGAGCTACTGCCCTTGCCCAGACCCCTGCTTGTACAGGAGAGATTTCCTTCTGAGGTCAGGCCACTGTCTCTGCCCTTATCCCAACTGCACAGCAGTGGTGCAGGAGATTGACCTAAGGGGAGAGGAAGGCAGTAAGAACTAAGAGCTAAGACAGTCTGAATTTGGAACAGAGCGTGGGGAAGTTTAAGCATAAGGGCACTTGAAAACAGTGGAAATTTGGGTAGGAAACATTAGAAGAGTCTGGTAACAACAGACTAGAACAACAATCTAAACTTCGACCAACTAATATTTTAACAGAGAGAATCAGGCAGAAAGACAGCTGAGGGGAGCCTCCTTGGGGCCAGATTAAACCTCAGAGAAAATGGCCTTAAAGACAATTCCATTTTTTAAAAATAAACTTTTGGCCCCTCCCTCTCTTCCTTCCTTTCTAGCTTTTTTTCTTCTTTAAATGTAAAAAACACCTTGGTACAGCAGAGACACACACGCGGGCCAGGTGGAAGGGCTGCATGTAAGGACTTGCCTTGGCTGCTGCCACTCTGTAACTTAATAGTTACAAACCTCAACTGAAGAGGTTTGGCTGAGGCAGTAAATCAGGCCCTCCAGAGTCACTGGCTGGGAAAGTTCCAGAACCTCTGGCTGGTTCAGCTCTCGTAATGCCCCGGGGGCTGAGCTCACAGCAGTGGTGCAGTAGGGGCCCCTGGGCAGTGATAGTGAACACTGAGCCACTTGCTGAGTGGTGCCAGCCTGGGCACTGATTGGCTCACCCTGCCCATCAGTGTACTGGGTGGGGGGGATGCAACTGATGTAAGCTGTGTTCACAACAAAATACTAGAATAGTCAACTCATCAGCATATAAAAAGTATTATACACCATAACAAAATCGGGGTTATCCCAGGAATGCAATGAAATAATTGTGATACGTCATATTAATTGAATAAATAAAAACAACTACATGATAATCTCAATAGATGCAGAAAAGAATTTTGACAAATTTAAACACCCTTTCCTGACAGAAATACTCAGTAAGTTAGGAGTAGATGGAAACTTTCTCAACATGATAAAAAGATATCTATGAAAATACCACAGCTAACATTATAGTTAAAGGTGAGAGAAAAAGACTAAACACTTTGAAAGCAAGAAACAGACAGATAAAGGCAAGACATTTGACCCTTACAAGGTGCTCTTACATTGAAATTAAAGCACTAAGAGTAGCTGATACAAAAAATGCATAATTGGCATCTACATGCTCACATAGTTTCTTTTATCAGCTGTACAAACTGTTAAGTGCCTTGGCCAAATAAATTATGCATATTAATCCGCATTAAATAAAATGTGTATGTGTAAGTTTTCTGAGAAAAGAAAAATATAAATATTATAATTTTAATATTCGATATAGGCTGTATGCATATGCATTTATGGTTATTTTTAATTTCAGAGTACAGTGTTTTCCATACCTAACTAGTTCTTGCTATAAGAACTAGTTGCTTGACATATTATAGGTAGTAATGACTAGTAGTAATGGTATAACATTGAAGATGATATAAGATTCTCTTAAGAAAATTTGCAAACATCAAAGTGTGACAGAAATATTACTAGGTATTTTTAAAATTAAAAAACTTACACATAGATCATGTGAGTATAAATATCCATGTTGATTCCATGTTGATTCTGTTGTTGGAGAAATTATCACTGTTCTACTTAAGAAATATAAATATATTGCTAGAACCATGTTCTTCTCTAGGAAGAAAAGGAGAATGATTTGTTAATAGGTGGGGGGTAATTTTCCCTGATATTTATTAATAAAGCTTTTCTGTAAAGTAATGAATTAAGAATCTGAGACTATTTCATAGTAAACATCTCTGTTATCAGCTCCAAAGCAAACTGTGTATGGTAGCCCAGTTGAAAGATTTCTCTAATTCTATATATGTGGCTTTTACACCCCTAATTTTCCCCTGAATTTGTTTTTCCTTGAGTATCAAGCTTCTTGAATCTTCTACTATTGAGAATATTTCTTACTAAAGTAATTATAATAATTACTAATTTGATGAAAACTATACATGTTTTAGGATGCTATTAAGAAATATTGTATATCATTAGTTTATTCAATATAATTAATTGTATTTGCATAAATACGAAAAAGTTAAAATGAGAAAAACATAATTGGAAAGCATTAAGCTCAGCTGTGTATTTAATGCAAGGTTTTTTTTATGGCTATTTCTAGTCTAAGTGGGAAATAGTATATAAAAAATACCACCTGTGCATACAAAAGAATTTTAATAATTAAAATAAATGATATTTTCCATATATTTGCAAGTGATTTTTTCTGGTTTTCTAAAATATATTAAGATGACCCCAAATTATGAAATTATAATCCAAGCTCCATAGCCCAAGATAGGAGCATGTTATGTTTTTAAGCAGAACAAGAATACCTATTTTTTTTAGTTTATGCTCAAAGTATTATTTTTTGCTCTGGTTTATGCTCTAATTCTAACACTTGAATCATATTAATTATAGATTTGCTAGATCTAATTTTACAAGAAAAAGTATAATTAAAATCAGTATTTTCCTCCAATTTTCTTTTTTTTTTTTTTTTTAACACATATATGAAGTTATTAGACAGTTACAATCTGAGTGTGGGCTAGGCATCAGTAATATCATTGCATCAATGCTGAACTTCCAGCGGAATTCTCTGGTGGTCCAGTGGTTAGGAGTTTGTGCTTTCACTGCCGTGGGCCTGAGTTCAATCTGTGGTGGGGAACTAAGATCCTGTGATGGTTGGGGGCGGGGTCTGGTCCTCAGCTGGTCCCAGCAGCATCTGGTTATATGGGCTCCAGCAGAACTTTAAGGGCCATCAAGGACCCTCCCAAGACAACACCCAGGGACCCTCCCAGCCAGCAGGAAGATCACACCTAGCCCTGGAGCAAGCAGGTTGTTGAGTTAGTGTGTGGGAGGGTCCCAAATCTTATCAGCAGCCCAGGAGGGTCCCAGCTTAGCCAGTGGGGAGAGGCACAGCCGTGAGGACCTCTTAGAATCATCCTTCCCTGGTTTCAGGACTTAAAGAAGCTCAGGTTCTTCATGTCTCGTCACAGAAAGAATTCAGTGTGAGACAAAGTAATGGGTAAGAAGTGGATTTATTTAGAGAGAAA
Source organism: Physeter macrocephalus (assembly GCF_002837175.3). Taxonomy (NCBI): domain Eukaryota; kingdom Metazoa; phylum Chordata; class Mammalia; order Artiodactyla; family Physeteridae; genus Physeter; species Physeter macrocephalus. The sequence goes on along the minus strand of NC_041217.1, from coordinate 12,590,051 downwards.
CACACTCCACAGAGTGTGGGCCATCTCAGAAGGTGAGAAAGGCCTCTTATGTTGTTTTTAATATATAGAATATGGATCGTTATAGACTGAATGTGTATGTTCCCCTGAAAATTCATATGTTGAAACTCTATCCCCCATGTAATGGAATGAGGAGGTGGGACTTGTGGGAGGTGACTAGGATTAGATGAGATAGTGAGGGTGGAGCCCTCCTGAATGTTATTAGTGCCCTTATAAGAGTCAGGAGAGATCCTGATTCTTCTCTCTGCTCTCTACCATGTGAGGGTACAAGAAGTCATCAATCTGCATTCTGGAATAGGGTCCTCACCAGAATCTGACCATGCTGGCAGCTCGATATCCAATTTCCAGCCCCCAAAAATGTGAGATATAAATTTCCGTTGTTTATAAACCACTCAGTCTACATATATTTTATAGTAGTGTGAACTGACTGAAATAGTGCCTTTCAAAAATAATACTCTTGTAAAGTCCTCAAGTAGAGGGTTAACAATTCAGTTCTAAGTATTTAAATTTCTCTTTAAATTGTATTTTTTCAGGCTCCACCACTTAGTTATCGTGTGACCTTGGTCAAATTATGTTTCCCGTTCCTCAGTCACCTCATTTAGACACTATTTTAGACCAACAACAGAGTTTCAGAGCTTGAGTTATGGAGCCTGACTGCTGCACAAGTACCTAAGAACTCACAGGTAACTTGACTAATTTGAGTGTGTGCATGTGTGTGTGAGTGTGTGGGTTACTCATCAGCTTGGGCAGTTTGTGGGGATTTGTGAGACACACACTTAGAAAAATTTGTCTTCTATACAAAAGATTACATTAATAACCATGTTTTTGGTATGTTTTAAGTTCCTTGAAATGCTCTTGTGATCTCAGCTGACATTTTTGCTAGAGTTAAATTGTAGAACAATTATGTGACAGAATAAATTCATGCTTCAATAACTAAAACTTACAGGTTTGCTTAAATGGAAATTTAAAAATCTATAGGAATTTAAATACTAATTTTGTGAAAAGACAGCTTTTATTGGAGCACATTCATCTACTTGCATTTTTTTTTAGCAGACTTTTCAGTTCTGGAGGACTTTCATTTATCTATGTGCATTCAATACATTGTGTGTTTAGTATCAGTAAAGTTTTCTCCAAACCGACTGCCAGGTGATATGAATTTCAAATGAACTCAGCTTTCAATATGTCAATCACAGTAATAAAGAAAAGCAAAATTCTTCAAAACTGGGAAGCATCACAGTGGTATGTTCAAGGTAATAACACTGAGACTAGGTTTATTGGTTAATTTTATTCTGTCTATTACTTTTGTCATTGCTTACCTAACCATTGGGACCCAATATAAAAGACATTTTTCAAATATATGGTTGATGGATAGTTAGATCATTTATGACAGTAGCTGATAGGCCAAGAAGTAACATGGTAAAAGAACACTCATTTTCAGAAATTGCTGTAGCATAATGATGTTGCTGTAGTATCCCAAAGTGGAAGAAAACTATTGCTATGATTAGCATTCCATATCATTGTAAATGCATGATGACACAAGTTTTTCGGAATATGCTTGGTAAGGAGAATTTCAGAGCACTTCCTGATTTTTAACTCAACTTTTAAATTTTTACAAGTTGAATAAACATTTAAAAAATGATCCTAAATAATTTTGTCTGATAATAGAGTATTGTCTGATGTCTTCAGGCAAATTTGATTAGCAGTTGCTTCATGCTGATCTTGATAAATCGTCACATTCAAAGCAGATGTGCTTTTCAATAATCCTAAATTTAAATTCTTTCAGTTCTTCTTTTCCTCCTAAAGTGTGTATGCTCTTCAAAAGCATTCAATTTCATATCAACAAAAATATTTAAATGCATAAGTTAAAGAGTGTTCCTTTTAAATAAGCATTCTAAACTACTATGAGGCTAATTTTGAATGAGAAATGCTGCACTTTTGAAGAATAGCTATATCATTAATCTGTAATCAGCCATTGACATATTCATTTGTTCAAGAGACCAGCTGTTGGTAGGACAATTTTCATAAAATTAAGAAATCAATGTTATAACCATATGCAGTGTTTGATTTGATGAAGAGTAGAATTAGTAATAAAACTAGAGTGTAGTACTTCATAAAGAGATGACATTCATATAACCTTAACCCTTTACACAAATAAATCTGAAATTAAAAATGTTTTATACTTAGAAATAATTTTTTTCACCTTCCAACATATGTTCTGAAAGTTCTTTATTTATGTTTTGTAGAGAAGTGATATCAGAAACATGTAACTCCAAAGACAAAAAAGTGAGCTAATAAATCTGTCCTTAGTATGAATATCTGTGACTAGGTTAAAATAAATCCAGCAAAAATTTATACATAAAATTCCATATATAGGTCATTTTGAGATAAGATAATTACCTTAATAAAAAATGTTTTGATACAAAATACTTAATCTAATGATTTGAGTATGTATTCTCAGTTCTATTCATACAATTTAATTCATGCAAACTAAAGGTAAATTGTTTAAATCAAAAGAAAAATAATTTAGAAATAGAGATTATTTTGAAAATCAAATGAGTCAACACAGGGTGATAAATTATGTGTGATCTATTGTCATAGAAAGTAAACACAAATAATACACAAAATGACCTTTATTGTCTAGTTTTAATAACTTTTTTGAAGAAATTATAATCAGAGGACTTCTAAAAGTATCAATCAATTGTATACATATAATTTAATAAGAAATATGAATACATGTGCACTCATATATCAAAAGGTTTGAAATTCGGTTCTTTAATTCAAGCAGGTAGGAAAAATGTGATCACAGAATTATGATATAATTAGAATAATTGAATTACTTTGCCAGCTTAAAAAAAAAGAGCTCTACAAATGTTGAGTATTTGATTTAAAATCAATTCTTTATGGAAAGAAAACCCTGTTCTAACAGATTATATGTTGAATAACAAAGGACACATCTTCAATTTAGGTTTCTAAATTGGTTTTTACAGTTCTTCACTAAAATATTTAATTGAAACACTTTAACACTTTGCATGTATAAAGATGCACAAAACGTCAAATAAAATGACCATAAGCCTGCCTTGTTGTGCCTGTCCACAGCCTCTGTCTCCACCAAATACAGCTTTATTAATGAGACCACTAGCTGAGGCAGGAAAATATCAAGGCTCACATACTGTATCTTCCTGTTCACAGGGTTTTTTTTTCAGTCTCTTCAGCAGTGAGACATTAAGGAAAACAATCACAGAGCAAACAAATCTCATCACAAATATACTTTTCTAAATGCCCTAAAACCTTAGCTTCAAGCCTGTAATTTTGCAACTTCAATTTCCTTAATAATATAAGGGTAAAGTAAAACAAGCAAGCAAACAAAAACATAGCGGCAAATTATTTTACATTCTTTTAATGGAGATAAGGGGTCTCTTTCCTGCTCTTGAATCTGAGCAGGATTGCTACTGCTTTGATCAAAAAAAGATGGTGTTTTAAGTTCCAACTGTTCTCAACACTCCACTATTCTTCTGATTAAGTGGGGCGGGTCCCTCAGGAGTCAGAAGCCACCATGCTGAGGGTGGCGTGGAGGGCGCTGAGTTCGATTCGTACCCAGGCAGTGACCCAGGCCCCAGTCCTCGGGCTGCCGGGCGGAGGGTGCGCCCAGCTTCTCTCCATCTACCGGGACCTTCCCTCATGTCCTGGAGGTCTCATCCTCCGGGCCGCCCGCGGATATGCCACCCAGAAACCAGTCCAGCCCAGCCATGAAGATGACCCGCCCCCTTCTCTGCTGCTCAGGGACTACCAGGACATCCCTGGAATTGAGAAGGATGATGATGTCATAAAAAAACTCTTATCTTTGGAAATGGCCAACCAGAAAGAGAAGCTAAAAATCAAGAAAGAGCAGTTGATGAGCAAGGTCGTGGAAAAGCCTAAGGACACCAGCTCCCTGGAGGCTCAAATTGTTGCCTTGACTGTCAAGATCCGCAAGCGCTATCTGCTGATGAGCATTGACCAGGGGAAAAAGATGCTCAAAAACCTCTGCAAGACCAACTATGCTGTCTTTGAGAAGACATGCAGGGAGCTGGGAATTGAGTACACCTTTCCCCCTCTGTACTACCGAAAAACCCACCGCTGCTGGGTGACCAAGAAGGCTCTGTGCATTCGGGTTTTCCAAGAGGCTCAAAAGCTGGAGAAGCAAAACAGGGCCTTAAAAGCTGCAGCTGCAGCAGCCCGGAAACAAGGCCAGAAGAACCCAGAGAGCCCTTCCAAAACTGGACCAGAGGCAATCAAAGAAAACCAATAAATGTTAAAATTAAAAAAAAAAAAAAAAAAAGGATATTTTTCTGCCTTGCCTCATAGCCATGTATTTGGTAATAAGAATAGCAACTAAATTTTTTATACTGAATATCAATTTCTCAAATAGATAAATAGGCAAATGTATGAGGATTATAGATGGGGCCCCTTATAAGAAAGCTTTTGCCTTCTTAAAAATTGGAAGACATATATTTGCAATATATATGACTCTTACAAAAAATTAAAATGACTATATTAACTTTCAGTCAGAAGGAATGCTTATTATAATACTACATTCTTTTAGTAAATGTTATTAAAAGACATATAAAAGATATAAAATGTTATTAAAATGAATTTAAAAATCTATAATATTTAAAATGATGCTCTTTCCAAAAATATTCATGAATTAAGTAAGGTGCATTGTTTAGTTTTATATTTTGTTCAAAGTAATTTTATTTAAATATAGGAATTAAAAAGTATATACCTCTGGCTTTGATTTTATTTTACTAGGTGTCAGGAGCTCAGCTGAGCTGGGTGAGAGGGGAGCTGCCAGGTATCAGGGTAGCCAGTTAAGGCAACAAGGCAGAAATGAAAGAGTTAAGACTTTGATCACTTACTACAATGAAATAAGAGAAAGTCTCACGACTCCATTGCATTTTACCCCATGAAATGGAGTATGGAGCCAGGTAGGTCAGTGCTTTTCACCCCACTTTGGAGGGCGCCCCAAACAAAAGGCTCCAGCAGTTTTATGAACCCTGAGTAGGGGGTAGGGGTGAGTGTGGGGGTGCGGCACAGCCTAGGGAGGTCCAGGCATGGGAAAGTAGTTAGTATTGAATCAGAGTTGGGGAAAATTTATCTTCAAGGTTTCCCCTTCCCTCCCCATATGGAGGCCTGTCTCTGCCCAAGGCCTTAGCTAGAGACCCAGGAATGAATGAGAGGAGCCTAGGAATTTAAATACACAAAGAGCAGATCCACCAGAATGCCTGAAGGGACTTCCCTGGAAGGTGTGGAGCCAGATGGAAATATACAGTTGTATCATTCTTTTGTTTTTAATTAATTTTTATTGGAGTATAGTTGATTTACAACGTTGTGTTAGTTTCTGCTATACAGCAAAGTGAATCAGTTTTATATATATATATATATGTATATATATCTCCACTCTTTTAGATTCTTTTCCCATATAGGCCATTACAGAGTATTGAGTAGAGTTCCCTGTGCTATACAGCAGGTTCTTATTAGTTATCTATTTTATATATAGTAGTGTGTATATGTCAATCCCAGTCTCCCAATTCAGCCGCTCCGCGGCATGTGGGATCCTCCCAGACCGGGGCGCGAACCCGGTTCCCCTGCATCGGCAGGCGGACGCGCAACCACTGCGCCACCAGGGAGGCCCCCCATTCTTTTGTTTTTAATTAATTTTTATTGGAGTATAGTTGATTTACAACGTTGTGTTAGTTTCTGCTATACAGCAAAGTGAATCAGTTTTATATATATATATATATGTATATATATCTCCACTCTTTTAGATTCTTTTCCCATATAGGCCATTACAGAGTATTGAGTAGAGTTCCCTGTGCTATACAGCAGGTTCTTATTAGTTATCTATTTTATATATAGTAGTGTGTATATGTCAATCCCAGTCTCCCAATTTATCCCTCCCCCACTTTCCTCCTTGGCAACCATAAGTTTGTGACTCTGTTTCTACAATTGTATCATTCCTAATATTGACAATCAACTAACATTTATTGAGCAAATGCTATTACTAAGTTTCACAAATATTATTTCCTGTTGTTACTTAATTGAGTCCTCATGAAACCATGCAAGTTTGGTCATATATCAGCCCAAATCTTGAGATTATTAAAGGGCAGCTCAGAATTGTCAAGACACTCGCCCTAGGTTACACACTACTAAAGGGCTGAAACCACTCTTATCTCATTTCTGTCCTATTCAGTAATGTTTTATCACTGCATATCTGCTTAGAGCACAAAACACTCCAAATGATAGATAATCCATGACAATGTAAATAGCTACTGTGTACATATTTCTCTCACTTTTTTGCAGTTTTTGTTTCTAGTGTCCAGAGACCTCTTTTGAACTGATAGGAAATAGCAGGCATACAATTCAGAGGGATAAACTTTGTCATAATAAGAAAATGATGTATCTGAGATTTTATTGTTGATACTGGTTCAGCCATTTTCTTCTTCAATTTTTTTTTTTAATATTTATTTATTTATTTTTGGCTGTGTTGGGTCTTCGTTTCTGTGTGAGGGCTTTCTCCAGTTGCGGCAGGCGGGGGCCACTCTTCATCGCGGTGCACAGGCCTCTCACTATCGCGGCCTCTCTTGTTGAGGAGCACAGGCTCCAGACGTGCAGACTCAGCAGTTGTGGCTCACGGGCCTAGTTGCTCCGCGGCATGTGGGATCTTCCCAGACCAGGGCTCGAATCCGTGTCCCCTGCATTGGCAGGCAGATTCTCAACCACTGTGCCACCAGGGAAGCCTTTCTTCTTCAATTTTAATATAAGTGTTTGGTTGAGCTTAGAATATTTATTTCCATTACATGGAAATAACTCTCTCCTGTAGTTAAATACATTTTGGAATTGCATTTATTATTAGGGGATAGGATTCTAAAAAAGGCAAGGGTGGCCCTTTAGGTGTTTAGATACCCGATGACATTATCATGTATGTTTTCTTTCTTATATCTTTGTGTTGATGAAAGTAGGAGCTGGGTGTAGAAAAAATGAGCAATATGCTGCTTGTGTTCTGAAGCTGCTTAACATGTAGAGGCATAAATAAACAAGTATTTAAGCAATTATACAAAGAAGTAAATAATAAAACAATGGTGGGATGCTATTGAAATGCATAGGCTGGAAACAACCCCTATATAGAAAACATGGAATTGTTGACCAAATTATTAGCATGAGGCAGATATAAAAGTAGTTATTTGGAATAATGGTATTCTAAGAAAATGGAATACCATGTGTCCGATACTGGAAAAAAAAAATCAAGAATAGCTGAATAGAGAAAATACAAATTATAAATAGTTTTAATTTTCAATTTTGATTCTTTTAGATCTTAATAAATAAGCATTTGTTTTGTTGTTCATTTTTAGATCACTGAGTTTATCATTTTTATTTCATTTTGAAAAGCTTGGCTGTTATTTTCTCAATTATTTTTAGTGTCTTTATTCTTGTTCTGGAATGCCAATTACATATATATTAGATCATTTACTCTTGTTCCCAATTCCACCTAGGATTTGTCCCTGTGTATTTATTTATTTTAGCTTCTTTCTGTGATTTTATTTCATAGTTTCTATTGTTAGATCTCCAATTTGATTAATTATTAATTCTTCAGTAAAATATCAATTTCACAAGTTATATTTTTATCTTTAGAAAACTTTTGCCTATTTTCAAACTCTTTATTATATACATGCTTTCATGTAGATCTCAAAGCATATTAATGATAACTTTTTATTTCTTTTCTGCTAATCCCATCATTTCAGTTTCTGTTTTCCGATTTGTCTCCTTGCTATGGGTCATATTTTTCTGCTTCCTCACCTGTCTAATACATTTATTTGATGTCAAAAATGATAAATTTTATGTTGCCAAATACCTGATGCTGTTGTATTCTTTTAAGGAAAGCTGTAATTTTTATTGATAGACATCTAAGTTATTTAAACATGAATTTTCACAGCCTGAGGCTCATTTTTTATTATTTTGAACAAATCAGAGTAGTCTTTACTTTGTGGCTCATTCAGCCCCATTACTCTGATGAGACTCTTCTGGGCTTTCTGTTGAATGTCTCCTATGCTTAACAAGGTCTCTACACTTTGGCTGTTGGCATGTCCAACAATTTCTGGCCCTGTTTTAGTTATGGTAATTCTTTCAACTTACGGCTCCTAGGTAGTCATTTTTTTACCTGGAAGTTAATTTTTGTCTGTCATTTTGGAAATTTCATCTGACAAATTCATAGATTAGTATCTAGGCAAAGACTCAAGTGGATCCCTATGTAGAGTTTTTTTTTAAAGCTCTTCTGCTAAACTGCTCCCTTTTCTGTGGTCCTCTCTCTCGCACATTCCAGCCTTCTTAGGTTCCCTGAACCTCTTATCTTTCTCTTCAGTTCAACAAAACTGTCTCGGTCTGTGTCCTCTTCCTCACTGGAAGTCCAGAGCAATGATTTCCTTCTCTCAACAATCATAAATTTATGCTGGCTCTTTTGCAATGGCTGAAAACTGTTGCTTCCTATTTTTGCCCATCTTTCTAGTTATTTACAGTAGGAGTGTCAGTAGAGATTCTGATACTACCTCATGACTACAAGTGAAATTTTCAATATCTTTTTATAAGGAAAGTAAGTAGTTAGAAAATGAATTTATTTGTGAAGACATCACATTTTTTACTCAGGAGAGAGAGAAAGAGAGGGAGAGAGAGAGAGGAAGGAAGCTGAAGGACATAATTGTTTTAATTATTTCTGTCTTACCCATAAGTGGTAAAGTAAGTCCAATAGACATATAAGTGGACAGTATGAGTTATTATTTCTGAATTCCAAATCACTAAGGCCTGCAATGCCTAGATTTTTGCATGATTCCCAAGAGGATTTCCCTCAGTTTATTGGTGTCCAATGATGATAAAAAGGTGCCTCAGCTATCATTTCACCTGCTTGGACACTAACGTGTGGGCATGTAGTCTTCCTTTCTCTGTCAGTATCCTTCAGACATCTTTTTTTCAATTCTGTCTTCCTCTTTCCTCAGTATAAGAACCATACCTAGAATTATTTAAGTAGTATGATCACTGAGAAAAAATGACTGGGGGGCTCTGCCTCTAGTCAGTGCAGGAATTCATTGTTCCCTCAGTTATTCCACATGTTTTATCTGGCATTTAATGAAAAAAAAGTTAATCTTAGTAGACAATGACAAATACATAAAATATGTTTTATAATATTTGACTATACAGTTCATCCAAAATCCTTTTAAATCACCTGAAATCTGTTTCAGCGTATTAATTGTATGCTATTATTTAATACCATTAGTAAGCAGAATATAAGAAAACACTGTCTGGGTTTTCAATAATACGATGCTATTATTCATTTATAAAGAAATGCATGCACCTTTTAAAGGAAGATTGTTACGATGTTCCAGTTACATAGGCAGGAGAGAGGTGGTTATATAACTAATTCAATATTAGAAAAGATTAAACTTTTAATCACTTAGTGTGTATCCTAAATCACATAAATTATACTTTTCAGAGTTCAAATTAGAAACCAAGCTAAGTAATATTTTTAATGATTGAAAATATTTTTAACAAAAGTGTACTTCTATATCTGTTTTCTTTTCTCTTTTTTCTTAGAATAGTGAAACTATAGAATAGAAAACACTTGATTTTTTTCACAACATTTATGGTAATCATAGCTATGTCTAACTGCATGTAGGCCTCCTGATATCTGCAGTTTAATATTCATTGGGCATGTTAAGTACATATTGTATTACTTTAAATGTTAATTTCTTTAGATTTTTGTCCTCAACAATTAAATATTTAAAATTAGATACACTGCAACAAATTTAATGTGTTTCTATCATTGATAATATATCTTTAAAAAAAAATTTATTTATGTATTTTTGCTGTGTTGGGTCTTCGTTTCTGTGCGAGGGCTTTCTCTAGTTGTGGCAAGCAGGGGCCACTCTTCCATCGCAGTGCGCGGGCCTCTCACTATCGTGGCCTCTCTTGTTGCGGAGCACAGGCTCCAGACGCGCAGGCTCAGTAGTGGCGGCTCACGGGCCTAGTTGCTCCGTGGCATGTGGGATCCTCCCAGACCAGGGCTCGAACCCGTGTCCCCTGCATTAGCAGGCAGATTCTCAACCATTGTGCCACCAGGGAAGCCCCTCATATTTTTATTTGTCACTTTATTTTTTTCCTTTCAATCGGTCTTCACTTACTACTGTTTACCAGTATTTATTTTATTTACTAAGTTGACAAAAGTTATTAGAAGATTTTTAAGATCTCATTAATACATTGTCAAAAACAATAGATGCAGGAAAGAATCAAATTATGGTGGTTATTACCCCAAAGTAAGATTCTGTGTCAAAATTTAATTTTCTTGGACTTCCCTGGTGGCGCAGTGGTTGAGAGTCCGCCTGCCGATGCAGGGGACATGGGTTCGTGCCCCGGTCCGGGAGGATCCCACGTGCCGCGGAGCGGCTGGGCCCGCGAGCCATGGCCGCTGAGCCTGCGTGTCCGGAGCCTGTGCTCCGCAACGGGAGAGGCCACAACAGTGAGAGGCCCACGTAACGCCAAAAAAAAAAAAAAAAAATTTAATTTTCTTTATTGTTTCTTTAAGGTTTTGTAATGTAAAATATAATAATACATGAATACCAATTTGGAAGTATTAGTGGCTCCTGGCAACCTTGTAAATGAATTATGATTCATTTTTCTCCTCCATAATCTGAAGAAAACTGAACACTGCAGTAAAAGAATGCAGCCTGATGCCTTTCAAATAGTGTACAGACCTGGCCCATTTTTCCTCTTCTCTGTAACAATAAATTATCATTAAAAGAACTGTTGCAGGCATCGTATCATTCCTTACAGAATCTTAGAACTTAAAAGAATTCACCTTTGAAATTATAAAGTAAACTATTTTTGCTTCACATGAACTGAGTGTATTTTCTTCAGAGGATAGTTCAATTTAAACTTGTAAAACTTCATATAAAGATTATCAATTTAATAATGCATTTACATAAATCAGAAAGAATTTAGTCAAGAAGAAAGAAACTTTCCAGTAAATTGATTTATGGCAATTCCAGAAAGAAAAGTTGGAAGGTATAGTGATTATATAGTAAATGTAGTTTCACTTTTTGCTTTAACTGGCTGTGAATGAAATTGTGCTGTGTTATATACTCATTTCTTCCTACTGGCTGTGAATGAAATTGTGCTGTGTTATATACTCATTTCTTCCTTTTATCAAATCTTACAAGCAAATTATGATATAAACACCCAGGTTATAGTTGTTTGATACCAGTATTTTTTTCCTTTCATATATGTCCTTTCTTTTTTGTTTTTAAAATCAGCTTGTGAGACACATATTAAGCAAGAAACATTTTTATATTATTGCACTTAGGGACATATCTCCATTTAAAAATTCTTTTATTATCTGAATTTAAGGTTTTATGTGTTTTAATTTATGTTAAATTCTAATTAGGTAATGGATTTATAACACTTTGTTTAAACATGTATAGGACCTTCTTGACCTAAAGGGAGCCACAGTAGAGAATTTTAACTCAGAGTAAGTGGATTGGTAAAATTGGATACAAAGAAAATTTTCTAATGACAAATAAAGTGTATGTTGTCTATTTTAAAACTCAAACAAATAAGACTTTATTTTGTTGAGTAAGGTATAATTTGCTGCCCTTCAAAAAGGAAAGAGAATATCTCCTATGCTTTGATATAAAGGTCGGGAATTTATTCACATTCTTTTCCTGACTCATTGTCAGTTTTAAGAATTCAACAACCATATGCTCCAGCAATTTCACTTCAGGCTATTTATCTAAATGAAATTAAATCATTAACTCAAAAACATGTCTGCACTCCCATGTTCATTGCAGCATTATTTACAATAGCCCAGACTTGGAAAGACCACAAGTGTTCATTGATACATGAGTGGATAGAGAAGGTGTAGTACATCTGTACAATAGAATGTTATTCAGCTATAAAAAAAAAAAAAAAATCCTGCCATTTGTGACAACATGGATGAAACTTGAGGGTGTTACGCTAAGTGAAATAAGTTAAACAGAAAGAGACAAATATTAAGCTTATTGTGGTGTAAAAAATATACTTATGTGAGGTGATGGATGTTAGCTAATCATTTTACATACACATATTAAATCATTATGTTGTACACCTAAAACTAATACAATGTTATTTGTAAACTATATCGCAATAAAAAAAGGGATTTGAGATTTTGGTTAAAGATGGCAAGGTAGGAAGACTCTGAACTCATCTCCTTCTACAGCGCTGAATCCACAGTTATATAACTGGAAAAATTTCCTCTGAAAAATACCTAAAAAGTGGTGGAGTAATATTTTCACATCAGGCAAACAAAAGGGAAGCCACATTGAGTCGGGTAAGAAAGGCTGAGACATTTTCAACAGAAAACCACCCAAAGTGTCATGACCCACATTCAGGAGGGAACTCAAACCCTGAGCTTCTCCCTGAGGAGTGTTCATACCCCGCATCAGGCCCCCAACTTTTAAGACCGGCACCTGAGAGACATGCTCCCCAAACATCTTGCTTTGAACCTTGAGCTTCACACCCATGAGAGCCCTGGGGCTGTGGTCAACTGAGTAATGGCTTTTTTTTTTTTTCTTTCCTAATTGATGTACAGTTGAGCAACAATATTGTGTCAGCTTCAGGTGCACAAGTGATGGCTCTGAAGGGCTCCTGTGCAGACTCACCTACCCCAGACCCCAGCACAGAAACAGTTTTTTGAAAAGAGCCCAGACTTTATGTGAAAGAGACGCATTTCCTAATTTTAAAGTGTTGGTCTGAGGGGCAGGATTGTCTGGGATGCTCTGCGGGGATGGAGGCTAGTGGGCTCCACCTTCCTGCTCTCCCTCTGCCTTGCTAAAGCTGGCAAGTGCCATTTTTCTTTTGTAAATTTTTTCCTTTCTGGAAGGTGCCATCTTTATGCTCCAGCCAGTGAGCGCCATCTTCTGCATTCTCCCTCTGCCTTGCTAAGGCTGGCGGATGCCATCTTGTTTTTTCTCTTCCTTTTTTTTTTTCTTTTTGCAGAGGGCACCATCTTTGTGCTCCCCCTCTGCCTCACTTCGACTGGTGGGTCCCGATGTTATGCTCCAGAGTGCCAGTGTCTCCCAGAGGGGGGGCTTCTACACGTATCTGGTGACCCAATTTTTGTGTCTGGTGACCCAGTTTTGCAACTGCCATCTAGAGGACACCCCTTGATTGCCTGGCTCTGGGGCCCAGGGGGGATGTGTTCTTGGGTCCCATGTGACTGTCGCAATTGGAGGGACAGTTCTGGGTGGACTGTCAGTCCCTGGGCACTGTGCAGGTAGTGAACTGAAATGCAGCCCTCATCTTTCTGAGAAGGAACCAGTGTAGAAGGAGTTCTTACACAGTTCCCACTGCCAGGGGACAGCGACAGGCAACAGACCCAGGAGCTCAGCCTTTCTGAGAAAAACGCCTATGAGCTTATGATCATAACTGCAGCCTGAAGAGCAGGCTCCTAATTAATCACACAGGTAAGGGCTGTCAACCTCTCTTGAGACCTCAGAGGATGGACACGATCTTTGCACCCTCCTACCCCACTTCAGAGCACCAGCATCTCTCAAAGGGGAGTGTGTATATGTGTCTGGTGCCCCAGTATTTATATCTGGTGCCCTGGTTTTGGCTGCCATCCAGGATATACCTCTTGGTCACTTGGCTCTGGTGGCCGGGGGCTTGTATTCCTGGGTGCACAGGACTGCAACAATCAGGGAGATGGTTCTTGGCAGGCTTCCACCCCCAGGGCACTGCACAGAGAGCTGACTGAAACGCATCTTTCTGTGAAAGAGGCCTGCCTGCTGGTCCTGGAGCTTTGGCACACACCTAGCGGATGTGGAGACGCTCTCAGGGAACACAGGCTGGGGATCCCATCTTTGCATCTCCCTCTGCCTAGCTACAGCTCCCTGGTATCTTCCAGAAAGGAGCTTGCTTATACACTCATCTGGAGCACTGATTTGGGCCATTGATGCCTGGGGGGCACCTCCAGACCACCTGGTTCTGGGGCCTGGTGGGGCTGGTGCTTTCAGTCGTGCAGGACAGTACATAATTGCATTCTATAATAGCTGCCGCCTGATGGTCTGGCTTCCAATCAACCTGAATCTAGGTGCTGACTGAGAGCCTCCCCTTTGGGACACCTATTTGTGTTGGCATAACCTCAACCTATGAGAGCTATGACAAATGAAACAGGCTGCTTGGAAAATCACAAAGGTTTGAGAACAACCAAGAGCTAGGGCAAAGCTGAATGATAAATTTCATCTCCTACACAAGGCCAACCCTTCAAGATTAGGAGAGGTTGTTGTCTCATCTAATGCACAGATGCCAACACAGGGAGTCAAGCAAAATGAAGAAACAAAGGAATATGTTCCAAACAAAAGAATAAGATAAAACCTCAAAAAAAAGAAAAAAACTTAATAAAATGGAGATAAGTAATCTACCTGATAAAGAGTTCAAAGTAATGGTCATAAAGATGCTCACGAGCTCAGGAGGGAAATGGATGAACACAATGAAACCTGTTTTTGAAGATGGTTATAAGTTTTAAGGTAATTTAGTAATAGTGGCCCTAAAACAAGTAGATTTTTTTTCCAAATTAAAAAATTTTTCAGTATAAAATCTTTCAAATGCAAATTTTCTTCTCAACTGACTATATATTAAACTCTTTCCATTCACATTTAACACAGAATAAGAAGAGATGTTTTAAGCAACCTTTTAAGGACTATTCTGAGTTTTATCTACATGTAATATTACTGTAGGAAACAAATGATACATTGAAGGTGGTTTTAATCAGCTTCCTGTGTCATATTGCTTTCTCTTTTCATGTGACAGATATTAAAATTTTGTAACATTGTTGTGTTTGACATGTTATGCAGAGAGTGTTCTAAAAACACAGATAATTATAAAAATTTTAAGCTATTAGAATGGTCATGATACAGAAATGTATTTTTTCTGTCTTAGAATTATACAATGTTAAATTGTGATTTTTCTTTATTTTATTGAGATTAAAGTTATATCAGATAATTTAATCACAGATCTTGAATGAAACCATAGCATGTAACTATTCTGATTGTTTGAAGAACTTATGTAATTATCCTTCACTCTCGTCAACCATATTATTCAGGGATTCATTCTGTTATAGATTTAAAATCACTAAATTCCTTTTTAATGACAGTTGAAAATATGTCAAGGAGATTACATGAACAAGCAAAAATCAGAAAATATAATCCTTAGCATACTTAACTATCTGCAAATAAGATTTACTTGTAATCAGAAACAACAAAAAACAAGACAAATGAACATGAAACAACCATTTTCAAGACACTGGACATCAGGCAACACAGGATGATAACCCTTGAGGGACAGGAAAAAATAAGATAAACCCTAAGATTGCTCTGTTTTACTGTCTTGACAGAGATTCCAGGTGGTACCTTGGTAGGAGGAACCCAGGTGGAACCCAGGAACACCATGTGTCAAAGAGATTGAGCTGAGAGAGCCAGTTGACCAGGACTGTTAGAATTTTCAGGACAGACTACCAGCCAGGAGAGAGCTGCACAGAGGGAGAGCTCCCGAGGATCCCCCTTGAGATTGACTCATAGTACAGATTCACTAGAGAAATGTTTGGTTTTGAGAATCACGTAAGACAAAGAAACCATATGAAATGATTACAAGGAATGGTGTCTGGCACTTACACATAGCTGAGAATATTGTCAGTTTCTACCAGCCAGATTGGAATATCTTGTAATTCACAAAGCCCTTGATATAGCACTAAGAAGGGCCCTGCTTCGGTAGTGGGAAATAATGAAATCCAGACTAACTGCTTCTCTGGCGAAGAATTAGGAGAATAAAAAGCCATGCCACAGACTGAGAAAAATATTTTGAAATCATATATCTGATAAAACAGTAGTGTACAGAATCTGTAAACAACCCTCAAACTCAATAATGAGATAAAACAATCCATCAAGAATGGGCAAACTATGTGAGTGGACACTTCACCCCAAAGAAGATGTATGGAAAGCCAATAAGTACATGAAAAGATAGTCAATGTTATTTTTCACTGAAGAAACAAAATTTGAAACCACCAAGAAATATTGTTGTGAACCTATCAGAATGGCTAAAATGGAAAGATTGACCATAACAAGTTCTATAGATGATCATCTAGTTCATGTTCTTATTTGATCCTAAAGTCTATTAAGAGATTTCCATTCACTCATAAGTTTATTTGCTACTTTCATCTAGTCTTCAAAACATTATCCTAATGTGAAATTCACTTAGGAATCTCTATTTTTTTCTCAATCCAATATTATGAACACTCTTTATTTTTAGAGTATGACCCGTATGACTTCCTAGTAACTTTGTTTTGCAGAACTGATGAGATTTTTTGAATTTATTTCTATGGATTTGTTAATATTTTAATAATAAGTTTTAAGTGTATGCATATAGAATTCATAGCCTAGTGCCAGGTAAACCTTGAAGATCATCTTTCCCTATGTTTTCATAAAATAATTTTGAAATTGTATAAAAAAGAAAATATTGGTTGAAGTTAGGACATTTGTGCATAAAGTTTCATGGTCAAACAAAAATAATTACTTCATTAATATAGCTACATAATCCTACTATACCGTATTGATCACTTTGGTCTCAGTAGAAGGCTGTGTGTGTGATTGTCAGTTCCTTATGTCTTATAAAGATTCTTTTTGACTTCTCAGATGTCTTTGAGTCTTACCCCTTTATTTCAGGTCAGTATTCAAGCCTGAAAATAATACTCTAAATCACGGGATCCAGTCCCAAACAGAGACTATAATTTGACCTTAGTCATTCAAACAACCACTTGTGGCATTACAGTTTTTAATTACACCACCAAAATCAGTAGTAGTTTTTTCCTATGCTTCTCCAAATTGTTTCTAGGTTGCCAGTAGAAGTATTTTCAAATAATGACTGGAAGACATGTTAAATTTATAATTTCTTATCAAATTTACAAGCATAATAATCTATTAAAATATAACGTGTAATTTTCAAAGTGAAATATATCTCTTTTAGATATGGTGCTGGTCCCTTTACTTTCACTTGTGATTTTGTTATATTAAAAGAAAACATCATCAATTTTTAACTAAACTATGTACCTCCAAAATGACTTTTTATTTTTTCAGACTCTAGGCAGACATTTTAGTGAAATACAAATTACAGGATTCTAATAATATCAATTAATGAAATGCCAACTTTCTCATTTGTATACGATTAATAAAAATACACCTTCAACTTACAGGGTGTTATATGTCAATTATGTATCGGTAAAGTGAGAAAAAAGACAAAGCGTTAAATATTACATGGCACTTTAAGGATTACTGTCTTACTATTTACTTACAAAATTTATATCAAAAAAATTAACTAACTGAAGTTCACACTTTAATAGCTAGGATATATTATCAACTATTATAAACATTGATTGCATCACAGAGGAAAAAGACATGAATTAACAGTTTTTCAAGATATCAGCTGATGGTAGGAGAATAATATTTTCTCATAAGAAGCCTTGTAAAAATTTATGTTTCTCCAAAGCTAACATAGTCTATTAGATCCTGAATGGAAAACAATTTGAATGGTAAAGTAACCATATTGGGACACATTTGGATTTATAATGACATATTATCATATACTATATATAAATGTATATATTATCATATACTATATATAAATATACTATATAAGTTGCCTCTTAATTTTGTTGACAAAATTGCTCTGCAGAATCTTTTTAGCATGATAGAGTCCCACTTGTTTATTTTGAGTTTTGTTGCTTGTGCTCTAGGTGTTATAACCAAAAACTTATTTCCAAGACCCATGTCAAAGAGATTTTTCCTATTTTTTTTTCTAGTAATTTTACGGTTTCAGGTCTTACACTTAACTTTTTAATCCATTTTGAATTAATTTTTGTGAGTGGTTTAAGATACGGGTCTAGTTTCATTCTTTTGCATGTGAATATCCAGTTTTCCCAAAAAATTTTATTGAAGAAACTGTCTTTTCTCTACTGAGTAATCTTGGCTCCCTTGTCATATATTCATTGACTATATATGCATGTGTTTATTTCTGGGATCTGAAGTCTGTGCCATTGGTCTGTGTGTCTACCTTTTTTGCCAGTACCATACTGTTTTGATTACTATAGCTTTATAGTGTAGTTTGAAATCAGGTAGTGTGCTTCCTCTATACATAACATTCTTTTAATTTACATGTTTTTTATTACCAGAAAGTCTGAATTTTTTTTCAGAGGTTTATAGGGCATAATTTTTCCTTGGGCATGATGGGTGCTTGGTTTCTTTAGTTAAAGCTTGAATTGGGTATAACAATGACAAACTAAAATAGCTGTTAATTTTATGTGCAGAATAATCATTAAATATTTTATACTGTTAAATGATAAATGACAACCAATAAAAATATTGAGGATTATTACATAAGGTAAATAAATATGTAGCTTTAAGAAGATCATAGCTTTTTTGAGTTAAAATGTTTATAAAGTTTTAAATAAAAATCATTAATAAAGATGAGATTATATAATAAACATGATTATTTGATTTGATTACATGATAAATATAATGCTTTCTGGGATTTTCGATATGCTGCCATTCAAAACCATACTTCTTATCCCATTCTATTTAAGCATACCTCATTGAAGAAAATGTCTTACTTCAGAATTCTTTGTCTACTGAAAACCAGATTAAAAATATGTCTCTATGCAATAGAATATTATTCAGCAATTAAAGGGATAAAAATTATGCTCAGTGAAAAAAGCCATACACAAAAACTATATCTTGTATAATTACATTTTTATGAACTTTGTAAAAAGAAATTTAAAGAGACAGAAAACAGATCAGTGGTTGCTCTAGGACTGGGGTAGGATTGCCAACAAGTACAATGGGAAGTTTTGTGATTGAAATGCTTCAAATCTTGATTGTTTTGATGACTGCACAGCGCTATGTGTTTATTAGAATCATTGAATTGTACACTTAGAATGGGTGCATTTTTCTGCATGTATATTATATCTTATAATAAAACTGTTCAAATATCATGTCAACTCTGTCATCTTAAAAATTCGTCAGGAAGATCCACTCTGAAATGATGTGCAATGAAATTGTGATAAATCATGTCTGATCCAGATATAACATGAAAAAGAATGTAAAAATTAGAAAAAAAAATTGTATAAGAGAAAAAATTGGTAACATAAACACCTTTAGTTTTCACTAAATAAAACTTGAAAAATATAGTATTTATATCACTAAATAAAATTTGAAAAATATAGATTTCTTAATTTATTCATTAAGAAAATAGTTCCTCTAAAAAATTAATGCAGAGAAATCCCTTGCATTGCTATACACTAGCAATGCATGGTGTATAGGTCAGAGAGAGAAATTAAGGAAACACTCCCATTTACCATTGCAACAAAAAGAATAAAATATTTAGGAGTAAACCTACCTAAGGAGGCAAAAGATCTGTACTCAGAAAACTATAAGATACTGATGAAAAAAATGAAAGATGACACAAAGAGATGGAGAGATATACCATGTTCTTGGATTGGAAGAATCAATATTGTGAAAATGACTATGCTACCCAAAGCAGTGTACAGATTCAGTGCAATCCCTATCAAATTACCAATGGAATTTTTCACAGAATTAGAACAAAAAATTCTACAATTTGTATGGAAACACAAAAGATCCCAAATAGCCAAAGCAATTTCGGGAAAGATAAATGGAGCAAGAGGAATCAGGCTCCCTGATTTCAGACTATACCACAAAGGTACAGTAATCAAAAGAGTATGGTACTGGCACAAAAACAGAAATCTAGATCAATGGAACAGGATAGAAAACGCAGAGATAAACCCATGCATGTATGGTCACCTTATCTATGACCAAGGAGGCAAGAATATACAATGGAGAAAAGACAGTCTTTTCAATAAGTGGTGCTGGGAAAACTGGACAGCTACATTTAAAGGAATGAAATTAGAATACTCCCTAACAGCATACACAAAAATAAACTCAAAATGAATTAAAGACCTAAATGAAAGCCCAAACACTATAAAACTCTTAGAGGAAAACATAGGCAGAGCACTCTTGGACATAAATTTCAGCAAAATGTTTTTTGACCCACCTCCTAGAGTAATGAAAATAAAACCAAAAATAAATAAATGGGACCTAATGAAACTTAAAAGCTTTTGCACAGCAAAGGAAACCATAAAGAAGACGAAAAGACAACCCTCAGAATGGGAGAAAATACTTGCAAGTGAAGCAACTGACAAAGGGTTAATCTGCAAAATATACAAATACCTCATGCAGCTCAATATCAAAAAAGCAAACAACCCAATCAAAAAATGGGCAGAAGACCTAGATAGACATTTCTCCAAAGAAGACATATGGATGGCCAACAAACACATGAAAAGATGCTCAACATCACTAATTATTAGAGAAATGCAAATCAAAACTACAATGAGGTATCACCTCATACCGGTCATAATGACCATCATCAAAAAATCTGCAAACAATATATGCTGGAGAGGGTGTGGAGAAAAGGGAACTGTCCTACGCTGTTGGTGGGAATGTAAATTGATACAGCCACTATGGAGAACAGTATGGAGATTCCTTAAAAAACAAAAAATAGAACTATTATATGACCCAGCAATCCCACTCCTGGGCACATAACTGGAGAAAACCATAATTCCAAAAGATACATGCACCCAAATGTTCATTGCAGCACTATTTACAATAGCCAGGACATGGAAGAAACCAAAATGTCCATCAACAGAGGAGTTGATAAAGAAGATGTGGTACATATATACAATAGAATATTACTCAGCCATAAAAGGGAGCGAAATTGTGCCATTTGCAGGGATGTGGATGGACCTAGAGACTGTCATACAGAGTAAAGTAAGTCAGAAAGAGAAAAACAAATATCGTATAATATTGCTTATATGTGGAATCTAGAAAAATGATACGAACTTATTCACAAAGCAGAAATAGGGACACAGACATGGAGAACAAATGTATGGATAGCAAGGGGGGAAGTGGGGAGTGGGATGAATTGGGAGATTGGGATTGACATATATACACTGCTATGTATAAAATAGATAACTAATGAGAACCCATTGTATAGCACAGGGAACTCTACTCAGTGCTCTGTGGTGACCTAAGTGGGAAGGAAATCCAAAAGAGAGGGGATATATATATGTGTTATAGCTGATTCACTTTGCTATACAGCAGAAACTAACACAACATTGTAAAGCAACTATACTCCAATAAAAGTTAATAAAAAATAAAAAAGTAAGAGTTTCCTTTAAAAAACAAAAAAGAAAATAGTTCTTCACTGTTTGCAGTTTGGAAATTAAAAAAAAAAATGCCAAGAGAAATACTTGCTAAAGATTGCTATGTGTTTTGAAGATGAAAGATTTTTATAATTGCCTGAACTATGTGTACTGAGTATAAGCTTTTCTCTAGAAAACACATTGTTAAAACATTTTCCTGGATTATACTCCATTATGCACAAATAAGTTACTGATATTACTGAATGGGCCATTCGAAAGTGAGTGTAAATTAAATTGTAATTTTGTGGTATTTGCAATCAAAGCTGCACTCAAGGCTAAACTATTTTTTCTGCACTAAAATGTCAACTTTTAATATTTGATAAAAAGTTAAATAATCATATAATAACACTTTGCATTTTAGGTAAATTTTATTTAGAGTGTGATATTACTATAAAATGGACATAAAGATCAATGAGACAGATTATAGATTTCAAATATAATCCCACTCCTATATAGTCTATGGAATTGAAACAAGTGCAAAGGTAAATCACTGGATAAGAAGAGTGTTTGCAATAAATTTACTTCTGTGCAAACAAGTGAACCCCTGCACCTTTTCTAACACTATACACAAAATTTATATTGACATTGACTAGAGATCTAATTTTAAAGCTAAACATTTAAGAATTATAAAATAAATTATGGAAGAAAAGCTTTGAGGAGTGAGGTTAACACTTTCCTAGAGGAGATAAAACTTGCTAACTAAAAAAATAAAATGAAATCAATTGTACTTCATAAAAGTTAAAAACTTGAGCACTTAGAAAAGCTCTATTAAGGAAATAAAGACATATAAATCTGGCAGAAAATATTTGCACCACAAATTCTGATAAAGATCTCGTATGTAAAATATACAAACCAATTTTACAACACAAAAATTAAAAGCCCAGAAATTTTTAATGGGTAAAATATTTAAATAGTCATTTTATAAAAGAAATATGGATAGAAAATTAATCACATAAAAGACGCTGTAATGACATTAGTCATTGTAGAAATGCAAATTAAAACAATAATGAAATACTATAACTCACCCTTTGGAATTGCTAAAATTAAAGAGACCGATAGTAGCAGTTGCTGCTGTGGCTGTTCAGCTGGGGTGCTCATCTATTCTGGTGGGCACACAAAATGGTTTAGCTTCTTTGGGAAGCAGTTTGTCAGTTTTTCGTAAAATTAAACATACAGTTACCATACATCTCAGCAATTCCACTCCTAGGTATTTACGCAAGAGAAATGAAAACATATGTCTAAACAATGTTTTTTACGTAAATCCTCATAGCAGTTTTGTTCAAAGCAGTCCAAATTGAAAATAATCCAAATATCCATCAGTTAGAGAACGCGGAGTGGAAGGGTCACACAATGAAATAGTTTTAAAAATACAAAAGAACCAAAGTATTGATATCATGACAAAGCAGAGGCGAATCTAAAGAAGTGAGGAAGCCAAACACAAAAGTCTATGGAGGAGGGCTTCCCTGGTGGCGCAGTGGTTGGGAGTCCGCCTGCCGATGCAGGGGACACGGGTTAGGCAAACAGAAAGAGTGGAAGGAGAGGAGGAGTTCAGAAGGGCAAAAGGTAAGTTTCAGGGGTAATAAAAATGTACATACATTTTGAATTTTGTCCTGGTTATACCACTGTATACATTTGTCAAACTCATCAAACTGTACATTTTATTATTTTTGGCAATATTGAAATGTAGATGTAAAGAGATACACAGGCATATAGGATTGTGGTTTTTTTTGACATTTTATTATTTTTGGCAATATTGAAATGTAGATGTAAAGAGATACACAGGCATATAGGATTGTGTTTTTTTTGTTTTTTTTAAATTGGGGTATAATTGCTTTACAATGTTGTGTTAGTTTCTGCTGTACAGTGAAGTGAATCAGCTATATTTATAAATATATCCCCTCCTTCTTGGACCTCTCTCCCTCACCCCCATCCAACCCATCTAGGTCACCACAGAGCACTGAAGCTGACCTCCCTGCACCATACAGAAGGTTCCCACTAGCTATCTGTTTTACCCATGGTAGTGTGTATATATGTCAATCCCAATCTCCCAATTC
This sequence comes from Physeter macrocephalus, assembly GCF_002837175.3. Lineage (NCBI taxonomy): Eukaryota > Metazoa > Chordata > Mammalia > Artiodactyla > Physeteridae > Physeter > Physeter macrocephalus. The sequence goes on along the minus strand of NC_041217.1, from coordinate 12,566,603 downwards.
ATCCCACCCCCCTCTTCGCCCCCTCTCCCCCACCCCCCACCCCCGGTGTCCACCGGTCCTTTCTCTACGTCTGCGTCTCTATTCCTGCCCTGCAAATAAGGGACCATTTTGTTGAGATGAGATGCTGTTTACGTGCTCTGTGATTTCTAAATATCTGATTCTCGTCTTTACCTACAGTAGGAAACCTCAAGTAATAAGATCATCCTTTAACATCAGAAATAATCTCTTGATTAGAACCTTGTTACAAAAAATAAAGTATTATATAATAATGAAACTTTTACACTCTAGCCTGAATATATAAAATTATCATATAGGTAAATTAAATGTAATTTTTATATATGCAAACTCATGGAACTATGAACATACAGTATTAATTAGCAGTCCTTTTTTAGCAATTGAAATAAAAGACAATTCAAATGATTGCAACAAAAGTTGTTTTTGCCATTATTATTATTATTATATCCTGCTTCTATGAAGTCAGCTCATGTGCTTGCATGTATCTCACACTGCTCCCACAAGAATGGCTGCAACATTTTTTCATATAAATGTTTAAAGTTTGTATTTTAAATCCAGAGTTCATACTTTTTCTTAAAAAGTTTTAGTAACTTTATTGTTTGTTTGTTTTTGCGGTACGCGGGCCTCCCACCACCGCGGCCTCTCCCGTTGCGGAGCTCAGGCTCCGGACGCGCAGGCCCAGCGGCCATGGCTCACGGGCCCAGCCGCTCCGCGGCACGTGGGACCCTCCCAGACCGGGGCACGAACCCTTGTCCCCTGCATCGGCAGGCGGACTCCCAACCACTGCGCCACCAGGGAAGCCCAGTTTTAGTAACTTTAATAACTTCTGTTAAAAGACATCCAGCTGTTTATCCTAGGAAGGAAAGAAAGTGCTTGTTTATTTGCACAGTGCTTCATATCTAAGCCATATTTCCTCATGGGGAGACTCTATGGTCTGAGGCATGGTGCAGTATTTTGTGTGAGATAGTCTTAACTGGAAATTCAGTCATGTGTATTAACCACCAGAGCTTTTAGTATTAAAAAAAAAATCCCATTGCTACCTGAGTTTTATTAACCATTATATATCTGTTTCATGACATCACTGTACAGACATTTTAGCACATGAAAAACTTGAAACTTCTTTTAAAATTTGAAATGCAAATTATTTTTCTGACTGCACAATGTGGTTATATATGGCTATTAGATTATAAAAATTTATTTTCTTAGACTATTTCATCTTCATGTTCTTTAGTCAAAGAAATTTTTTTTTCTACATTTCTAGGAGAGTATAACTCAAAAAACTTCTTAAAACTTCAGAGAATACATTAGTCAACAATTCCTTAAGTCATAAAATAAATTTAATGTATCCACTCAAATAACTCTTCTTGTAATATCTGATATTAAGTGTTTAGATGTATATCAATCATCATCTATCAGACATTCCCCCCTATTTCTTGCCCTTCTCTTGAAAACTGTTTTCCCAACATCTGCTTAAGTCTTCCATGAAATATGGCCAACAGGAATTCCTGCTGATAGCCTGAGGGACAAAAGAAGGGGAGAGCCAGGTATTTGTCTTTTATATGTGTATATCTCTGGCCTATTCCAATAGTGGCTGCTTTTCCTCCATGCTGTCTGTTCTTTATAAGTCAGTCCCTCCTTCCATAACCCCAGATCTCCACTGCCTTTGAAAGAATGTTACATTCTATAACATGGCCTCACTTTGTAGGCCATATTTGTATTAATATTCTATTAATATTACCTCCTCCAATTCCAAAAAGTGGTATGTTACTCTAGATAATGTTTGAGGTGCTTCAGCACTGTTTGACTCTTCATCTCTTTCATGTACGATAAGTTCCTTGCATTATATTACTTGTCATTATAATACCCAGAACATTTCCAGAAAATGTTTCAGAAAACAGATCCTCGTAATGTCTTGTTGGGATTATGTGGTTAACCAGCTTGAGGGATTTCTTTATTAGAATTACTTGCATTGAAAACAAAAACAAAAACAGAATCAGTTTAATGTAGTAACAGTGTAATTACATAATTTATAACCTACTGTGATTGTTTAGTGTGAGCCATTTTGCTGATCCGAAACCCCATTTTTCAGTCTGCTTTTCCCAGCATGGATCTGGGAGGAGTTAGGCAAAAGAGAAACATGATATTTGGAAGATGAAAGTGAAGCAGTCACCATGGATAGACATGGTGAGATAAAACCCAGAGGAGCTGGATGGTTCCATATGTGTCTTTCGTAACTTGCCAGCTTCATATCTATGTCCGCTTCTGAATTCTAGACCTGCTGACTGATAGTAACCTAGGCATACCACCAAAAAAGGAGGCAAAAAGGCTCACAGATTAACTCAACCACTTCCATTTGCAGTCCCACTGTGGTAGCTGAGCAAGTCTTGCTACGGTTTTGCCTCCAGGCTCCAGCTTGTTCATCTATACTATTGCTTTAGAAAGCCTGGATAGTAATTTTTTCTAAACCTCCCTACCACCAACTTCTCTTTCCAGATTTTATTTTTATAGTTCTTCCCATAATGATATAAAATCTAATTGTATAAGCTCTAATTCCTCTAATGTATACCCTTGTAAAATGATGATCATAGTCTATTTCTGGGATTAAGCCCTGATAGAATTAGTTGTGGTTAGTTGTATGAGCTGGTTGAAGGAAAGATTAGGAACGTCAAGCAAACACTGAACTTAATTTGAAGAGTAATAACAAAGATTTCCAGGGCTATGACGAGTGATGTGATATCTGCTTTTGATGTCTCCAGAGAACTTGAAGAAAAAAATGATAATGGAGAAATAATCATTCCAAAAAAACAAACAAAACCCCCTCAGATTTGTATACAAAGGCAAATCTCAAGGCAGACTTAAAAATTAGAGAGTTACATTAAGTAATTAATTGGGAATTAGTAAGCACCTCAAATTTGAGTTGCAAGTATTGTACCCCTAATCCTTTGAAGCTCCATTTGTCAGAGGAAATATTCCTCTTCACTTATGTCAAAAAACTACCCTCAGCTTGCTCATACATATTGTAGTGGTCACACCTGAGACTTGTCTTGCAAGAGATGCCTATTTTCCTCAAGTCCTGTTTCATCTTCTCTTTGCCCCTATACCCATGACGAGAAAAGTATCCTTGTGAAGAGTGTCGAGGTCTCTTTTAAGATGAGAAAGCTTATACATCAAATAATTGCATTATCAAGCTACCTTTCAACATGAGAAACCTGTATAATATATATGGGAATGGAGTCTAAGTTTGTTAGCCCAAGGACGAAATACAACACGAGAACATATAGAATTTATAATAATGTATTTTTTTTTTACTTATTTATTTTTGGCTGCATTGGGTCTTTGTTGCTGCCCGCAGGCTTTCTCTAGTTGCAGCAAGCGGAGGCTACTCTTCATTGCGCGGGCTTCTCATTGCGGTGGCTTTTCTTGTTGTGGAGCATGGGCTCTAGGCGCGTGGGCTTCAGTAGTTGTGGCACATGGGCTCAGTAGTTGTGGCTCACGGGCTCAGTAGTTGTGGCTGGTGGGCTCTAGAGCACAGGCTCAGTAGTTGTGGCACACGGGCTTCGTTGCTCTGCGGCATGTGGGATCTTCCCGGACTAGGGCTCGAACCCGTGTCCCCTGCATTGGCAGGCGGATTCTTAACCACTGCGCCCCCAGGGAAGCCCTTATAATATTGTATTTTCCCAAGATCCCAGATTGAATATGCTTCATTTACATAGTTAATTGACTGTAAATGAGTTTAGTAAGATTGGTCTCTGGTCAATCTCATGGGAAGTCAATATGACAGAATTGCCATAATGTAAAGGAGAGTGTAGAAAAAAGTGTGATATGAAGAGTGGAGACCAGGGATGGTGGTCAGATATTCCACCATTGAAATGGGCCCCTGATATCACTGGGAGAGATGAGATTTCAGAGTGACAGACCCAAGAAGGTAAAGGTTGGATGGGTAATTACTGCCCATTACAGAAGGACTCTCAGTGTACTCTGACCCATAGGGACTGTGGTGGTTGGAAACTGAATATAAAATCTGTAAGAGCAAAATCCTATTTAATCGAATTTAACTAGAGTTTCCTAACCAAAATTTTTTATCGTAACATTAAAATGTTTGTGTTATTCCATATGCAGTGACTTGGCTGAAACAAATTAATATGCATCATGGGATGCAATATGAAGCCAGTAAATGGGCTGCTTCCTCTTCAAGGAAGATCAGAAGGACTTTGCTTTTATTTGACAGGGACAGCAATGCCTTCATTGTCTTCCCAAAGACTATATTGACTATCCTATTTAATACAACTTAATCCACTGGAAGGGTGATTGCCTAAATGTCACTAAAAATAGCAAACTGATGATGGTATGGTGATTGGATATAGGAAGCAGAACTAGTAAATTATATTTCTCTCACAGTAGCTGGACCTGTTCTTGTTTTTGAAGCTAAGAATACTTATTGTAACAATGATCCTGTTACTAGTTTCACAGGAAGGCTACTTCCAAAGCACATAATTAAACAGGCAGAAACGATATCATAGCAATCACATTTTTTTTCAATTTTCTCCTATAGCAAGTGCAGATATACACACACATCTCCCAAACACTTTATATTTAAACTGCGTTTGGTCCCTGAGATTTCTTTTAACATTGCAGATATGTATGACTCCCAAAACATTTTTTTAGGATACATGATAATAGCATTTCATTAAACACATTAAAGGGCATGAACTGGGGTTTAAAGTAAAATAAATGGTGCTGATATCTGATCAGGTGAAATACCCTCATAAAATAAGTTTAGGAAAAGACATCTCTTATATAGTTCATTAGTATCCACCTACTAACAGGCAGATAGAACAAAGTGACAGGAGCTTAGAAGAGGGGTTTCCTGGGATCATTTAGAGAAGCCAGAGTAGAATATCTTTGCAGAGCTTTATTGGAAGTACATATACTAGAACTAGTCAAAGGATTATCAAGCAACAACCAAGAGGTTGTAATATTAGAAATATGTAATAGTTCTACTATTATTTTGCTCTGAAATTAAGGGAGACAGAGTAAATATCACAATATAAAATACAGTTATTAAAAGCACAGATATATACTAAGGATAAACTTTTTACTTATTCTAGCATTATGTCATATGGACTTTTAGCTACTGTAGTGGGAGGAAAGGTAGTCTCAAAAGATATGCATACCTGGAACATGTAAATGTGATCTTACATGGAAACTTTACAGGTGTAATTCAAGACCTTGAGATGAAATCATCCTGGATTGGGGCTGACCCTTGGTTTTCTTTCAAAGATTAATTTTGACAGCATTCATAAATGTTTGACTTCTGTTCTACTTCATACTAGTTGCTCTGTAAATGTGTGTTCGTTTCTCCTCTATAGAGACTACCTCCTTCTTAGTAATTTAATAATGTTACAGATACTTTAACCAAGCTATAAAGCCATGTAGGGATACAAGTGTAACTAAATCTGGAATAAACTCTGTTCAAAACTTCCTCAATCAGTAAGACTTTCAAGGTCAGTACATGTAACACAGAACCTCATGAACAGCAGACCTCTTTGAACAGTTAATTAATGACCATGCATGCTTCTTTACTTATCTCTTGTACAAGCCTTCCAAGTGATAGGCAACAAGATTGTGGAACTAAAGTGTCTGTGAGCTGTGGATTTAAATGATGTGAAATAAAGTATAGTTAAAAACAGGGGCTTCCCTGGTGGCTCAGTGGTTGCGCGTCCGCCTGCCTATGCAGGGGAACCGGTTCGCGCCCTGGTCTGGGAAGATCCCACATGCCGCGGAGCGGCTGGGCCCGTGAGCCATGGCCGCTGGGCCTGCGCGTCCGGAGCCTGTGCTCCGCAGGAGGGCCGCATACCACAAAAAAAAAAAAAAAAAAAAAAAAAAAAAAAAAAACCAGAGAGGCTGAAATATATTGATAGCTTGGATAGTATGTAATAATGATATAAGTAGAGAGATAGTACTATATCAATTAGTTAAGTGAATTTAATTGTTTTAGACCTATTCCTAGGAGTGGAGATAGATGGGAAACCAGAACGTTTAACATCTTTATTTTAGCCAGTCGAACTTTGTCATTGAAAAAGATGAAACTCCTGCTTCAGTACCATTCTACTAGCAGTGTTATCCTTCTTGCTCCTTTTTATACTGCTTATGTATTTGTCTTAGAGATCTTATAGTAACCTTTTATGAGAATGTGAAGCATATTATGAGAGGCTTGAGAGTATGAGTAATTTCTTACTCAGCTTGGTGTCTGTAGGAGCCCATACAGATATGATACATATAGCAGGATGCAATCAACTTGTGCTCTGTGACTGGATGCAGGTGGAAAGAAAAGAAAAATACATGAAAATGATGACCAGGAAACATATCTCTCTCTGAAGAAAAGAAGACAGCTACTTTTTATATCATAATGTTAAATGTTTGTTGCAGATATAATGTTTATATAAGTTGGTAGGAAAGGGGATAATTACTTGATTGAGGAATGCACATAAGAGCATGCATATTCTTATCACTTAGCCTTTATGGTTTTACATGCACATATAGATATGATTGAACCATGTTCTATTGTTTAATCAAATACTTTATGTCATTGCTCACTTTTTTGTTAGCTAGGACTGTAAGTTTTTGTTTGTTGGGTTTTTTTTTTTTTGCGTTACGCGGGCCTCTCACTGTTGTGGCCTCTCCCGTTGCGGAGCACAGGCTCCGGACGCGCAGGCTCAGCAGCCATGGCTCACGGGCCCAGCCGCTCCGCGGCATGTGGGATTTTCCCGGACCGGGGCACGAACCTGTGTCCCCTGCATCGGCAGACAGACTCTCAACCACTGCACCACCAGGGAAGCCCCGGGACTGTAAGTTTTTATGTCAGATATGTTAAAAGCTAAATTATGTTCATACATAAGCCATCAGAATTTATTTTACCTACTTCATACACACATACACATACACACACACAAATTTGAAGCTGTATATTAGATGCATGAAGTTCAGAATTTTATATCTTCTCTTTTATAATTATATGCTACTTTTACTCTTCCTATTTATACGTTTTTTGGCCTGAGATTCAATTTTCTTTTACATTAAACATTGCTTAACCATGTTTAATTGATGAATATTTTATTTTATATTTTACATGTTTTTCATAGTATTATTAAATTTTTTGATGCACAATTGCTCTAGGTGCTATAGATGTAGCATGTAGATACATTTTTATTTCCTCATTTTGTTCTTTTTACCATGCTTTTACAGTTTTTCTTTTAAAAATTAAGCACAAGGCAGATTGTGCTTTTTAAGCAGTCTTTTGTTGGTCTTTAAGATTGTTATACAGTAAATTACATTATACAATGTGATAAAGACAAAATATGGAAATTTCAAAGAATTAGAGCAAACCCTCTGTATCCAGGAAATAAAATGGACCAGTTCCTTAGAAACCCACACGGTGTGCCTTTCATATACACATCACACTTCCATCCTCCAAAGCTAACCACTAATATAGATTTTTATTTTAAAAATTTATTTTATTTAATGTGTTACCACATATATATATCTCTATTAATTTTTTTAGTTTTATCTGTGTTTGAACATTATACAATGGCCAAATATTCTATGATATTTCCTGTAGTTTGCTCTTTTTAAAAGTTTTCTTGTATTTAAAAGATATTTTCACATATATTTATAAGATTTTTGTATGATTATCTTCATGATGTCTTTCCCCCTCCCCCCAGATTTATTAAGGTATAATTGACAGATAAATATTATATATACTTAAGCTATAACACTTGGTGTGTATTACATACATCTTCTTACCTGTGTGCTTAAAGGAGCTTCTGACTGGAAGTGACATTTCATTTGCAAAAAAAATCATATAAATTTAAAGGAATGGGGACAAACATTCTTACCATGTGACTAGAAAAATCTTATCATAGATGAAATATAACTTACGAAATTATTCCATTGGGCTTGACTTTTTCATACCATGTGTTGTTGTTAAGCGCAAATTTAGATGAAAGTGCTTAACAGATACTAAAAATAAAATATTTATAACCTTCCCTGCTTATATCAAAGGCTTGTATACTAAGAAAAGTTTCTGGACCAAGGAAGTCTAAATCTATAAATAATTAAAAAGACATAAAAGTTTTATATTAAAATGTTTGCACAGTATGAAATGTAAAGTGTGAAGTAATTGATGAAAAATAAGACACAATGAATATTTTAAGTTATATCCAAACAAAATTTTACTGCTTCTTCAGATGACAAGAAAATAATAAAATAATTCGGCACTGGAAATGAATAATTTGAAACATATCACAAAACTTTGAGAAATATTTAGCTTTTTTTTTTTGCTTCCAACTGCCTCTTGACCTTTTTTTAAAAAATTTTGTTTTATTTAGTTATTTTATACAGCAGGTTCTTATTAGTCACCTGTTTTATACATATTAGTGTATATATGTCAACCCCAATCTCCCAATTCATCCCACAGCCCCCCCCCCAGCATTTAGCTTTAATGATTAAAAAACTCAATATCCTTTTTTTTTTTTTTAGGTTTTATGTGTGGAAGGGAAAATATGATTTAGAATAAACACTTGGATTCTAAACCCTACGTTAACCCACTCTCTAAAAGAAATGAATAGTTTGTCCTTGTTATTAATAATTTAGAGTGTGACCTTTTACTACTCATTACAGAGGTATTTGATTTTAAATGACTATTCTAATATTTTTAATCAGGCAAATTCTAGTCAAAGGATTACTGGATAAGAATAAATGTTTGACATGGAAACTTTTCTGATTTCAAAAAAATATTTGACTTAAAAATCTCTTAATGGGGGCTTCCCTGGTGGCGCAGTGGTTGAGAGTCTGCCTGCAGATGCAGGGGAACCGGGTTCGCGCCCCGGTCTGGGAGGATCCCACATGCC
>NC_041217.1:12547576-12557493 GCF_002837175.3 Physeter macrocephalus | reverse complement strand
GCGGCTGGGCCCGTGAGCCGTGGCCGCTGAGCCTGCGCGTCCGGAGCCTGTGTTCCGCAACGGGAGAGGCCACAGCAGTGAGAGGCCCGCGTAACACCAAAAAAAAAAAAAAAAAAAAAAAAAAAAATCTCTTAATGGATAGACAAGGATAAATGAATCAGAAGTGTCCTTGAGGTGTATCAATTTTTCTCCCTCCTTGGCTATTAATTGCTAGCCACAAATTAGTATGTGGAGATGGCTATGCAGACAGCTGGCCAGTAAAAGAGATGATGGGCTCCAGCTGTGCTGAGAGGAAAGGGAATTAAAGGATAGTAAATGGAAATTCACTCATTCCTGGGTCAAACTATTTTAAAACCAGTGGTATAAAGATCTATTCTTATATGCATCAGTGACAAGGGTGAACCTACATATTGGGCGTCAGTCAAGAGAATTCAGAGATACTCAAGGTACCGCATGTGCACACACGAAAAGCAGAAATTCATAAAACTTAACAAAACATAAACCTAATCAGTGTAATCATATTTGGAACCTACGAATTACTGTCTTAACCTACTGTCTTAATCTACTCTTAACAAGACGCCATAAACTGGGTGGCTTATAAACAACAGAACTGTATTTCTTCTAATTCTGGGGGCTAACAAGTCCAAGATCAAGATGCTGGGAGATTCTGATGAGGGCTCTCTTCCTCATTCACAGACTACTGTCTTTTCACTGTATCCTCACATGGCAGGAGGAACAACAGGTCTATCTCGGTTCTCTTCTTACTAGGGCATCGGTCCCATCCATGAGGGCTCAAGCCTCATGACCTAGTCCTCTCTCGAAAGCTCTACCTTCAAACACCATCTCACTGGGGATTAGTTTTCAACATAGGAACCTCGGGGAGACCCAAGCATTCAGTCTACAGCAATTCCCATACATAAAAGGGACAGAAAAAAAAAATTGAAATATGTTTGATGCGAGAGACCATCAAGAACAAAACTGTCTTGTTCTATTGAACAAAGAAACTAATATAATTCTTACTCTCAAAAACATAGAGGACTTATTCATATCTTCTCCTATAAAGAGTCATCTGGGAGAATATTTCGGGGCCTTTCTATTGTCTAAAAGATGTCATATTATTATTATTAGAGACATTTCAATGACTTTCAGATCTTTGAAGTGTGAAGTCTAATCCCCTTATGGTAACACACAAGGCCCTCATACCTTAACATAGTGACCACTTGGGCCCAATCTCTCGTCAAGGCACATGTGGTAGATTGTCCCTAACAATAATTGCCTCTAATGGTTCATGCCTCCATGTTCTTTTCTGTATAGATTCTGGCTTTACAACATTAGCAACATGACACCAGCAAAGGCTAGTAAAGTTCTTGTGTATCAGGACTTGTTCTTATTCCTGGGGGTTCTTTTTGTTTCCATGTGCCAAATGCTGGGCTAGCCTCCTGGAGAATAAGGGAGAATGAATAGAGGGGCCCCACTGTAACCGGCCAACCCAGACCATAGGCAGATACCTAAGGGAGCCTAGCTGTTACCATCTGGATCAGAGGTAAACGAATCCAGTTGGAGACATTACAATTTGAACCACAGTATTGTAAACAAAAAAAAATAGATTTTTTTTTTTTAAGTAACAAATCTGGGGTGATTTGTTACATAGCATTAGTTTATCAAACATTATAAACATAGTGAAGCTCATTTCATAAGCTATTTTATTCCCTCAGATAGATTTTGTTTTTTCTTATTATCTCTTAGTCATCTTTCAAAACCCAACCTTAGCATTATAGCTTCAAAAAGATTTTCTTGAATCCCCACGTTAGGTCTAATTTCAATCTTCCCTCCTCCCACAGAATACTGAATATATAGTTATCTAATAGCTTCTTATATTATTTACATACATTAATAAGTGGTAAAGATGGTGAAAATAATTGCTATAAGCTATAATGTTAAACTTATGAAGATCTAATGTTTTAGGGATATTGGAATGAAAAGAGCCAAAAAATTGGAATTCTAACATTCTTATTGTATCCAAATCAATGGTATGATCTGAATGAACAACCAGATATTTGCATAATTTTTTATGTGTGCTTTTTGTTATTGAGACCCCTGTAATCTAACACTTTTGCTTTACCCCACAGAGTGCTGTTTGGTGATCCAATATGAAACCAATTTTCCTGGCATCTTGTTAATATGAAATCATCAGTATATAAGGCCAGATCTAAGTATGGTAGATACTAGGATGTTTTTGAGAGTTGGAAAATTCCAGAATTCACAGAATTTAATTGATTATGCTGTAAGCAGTTTAGGTTTATTAGACAAATTAGGTTTATTCAAAACAAAACTCTGAAAAGATAAATGAAGGAGAAAATAATGAGAAGGTAAGAGAAGAAAACCTGCTAGGTCTGCTGTGGTCTTAGAGAAATGATTTTTTTATGGCTCACATAAGGCTTTCTATTGTAAAGGATTTTGAGACCAGCATGCCTTACTCCACGTGGCCTGCTGATGTCATTAAAATAACCTAGTCTTCCAAGTTTCTACATGAGAATTGTTTTATTGTTTCACCATTCGTTGTGTCTCTCCTTGTAAGTTCTCTGTTTAAATTTTTCCTTTTTTCATTAGAGAATATAATGCTAAGAGAACAGAGGTTATCATTCTTGTAAACTTTGCACCTCACCATGTGATGCTGACCCCTGAATCTAAGTGAAGTGGGTGAGGAACACGTTTGGTTCTTTCTATTATTTCTGACAGAGCCTTCAAAAGCAGCTTCCCTGTAGAATGCCAGTTCTTTTTTTTTCCTTTTCTACATTTACTTTAGCAAAGAAGAAGATGATTATGTATGTACACATCTATTGCTGCCTATTAGAAGAACCAGATTCCTCTGCCAAAGGAAACATTTCATAGATTCTTAAAACTGGTGAGGCAGACACAGATCTGCTTTCTCTTATCAACCTCCTTAAACCCTAGTTCACTTCTACCTCGGTAGGAAGTGCTTTACCGTAAGATGGTATTCTTCTAAATGTCTCTAGTTAATCTGTGCTTAAAATAGAAGGATGTTAAATTAAATAATATTTTATTTATCGTCAAGCACCTGTAGGAGTTTGACAGAAAATAATAATGCCACCCTGTAGCCTCGCACAGTCCATTGCTGACTTAGAGTGACTGGAGTTAACTCACCCACACTAAGTGATAATTTGCACGCATTTGCTCTGAAAATAAACTGCCTATTTTAGAAGAGTTTTATAAAAATAAATGCATGCATATTTATGTGTGTCTATGATGTTTCATCATGATGATTATTACATAACAAAATCATCATGCCAGTTTCAAATTCAATTTTCATTATTCTGTATACAAGAAGCAATAGTAAAATTCGAAGTCTATTTTTCTAAGGTAATTTAACAATTTTTATTGGTGATTACTGTAAAACTGCAACCTTGAGTTTTGTTTTTTGGAGGTTTGGTCTTGGAGGAACCCCATCAATAGATTAGTGGGTTAATTTACCTAAATAGTCCCATAAGTAGGAAGCAGTAAGTAAGGCTATTATGGGGAATAAGTACTCCTCAATGTAGGAATTAAGTAATTCAAAAAGATAAAGCAAAGCAACACCCTTATTCCAAAGTGTTTGAGAGATCTTAGGGGAATCAGTAGGAAATTTGCATTGATATACTGAGAGAAATAAAAAGTGCAATATTAAGAACACCTACTCTGCCCCTTAGAATTTGTATGGAGATAGTGGGAGGGAGAGAGAGAGAGGTGGAGCCATGCCAGATTATATGAAATAGCAGTGGAGAGCACAATGCTTCATGATGTCTGCACCGCCGTGCTAAGCCCAACAGGTGCGGAATTAGAAATTTAGGTTGAAAGATTTGAGCACTTTGCTCTCTCGTGAGATGGTTTTAAATAGTGGGCAGGGAGGGGTAACCCAGAATTTCCACTCTCTAGAGTGATACTCCCTTCTAGCTCCCTTCATATAACATGCTCCTGAGTGGTGCTAGGTGTAAACATTAATATTTAGCAGTGGGGTTTGATGAGTCCTGCCTGACCCTCATATCAGAGTGGTTCATCTTCTCATCTTGAGGATGATTTTTGCCACTTGCTGCTATATTTTTTATTTTTATTTATTTATTTTTTGGCCACAGCAACTGGCATGCAGGATCTTAGTTCCCCAAGCAGTGATTGAACCTGGGCCCCCTGCATTGGGAGCGCTGAGTCTTAACCACTGGACTATCAGGGAAGCCTCTTACTGCCATAGAGAAAATCACATGAAGAAGACTTAGAAGAGTTCCTCAGCATCACCAGGCTTTCAGCGTTATCGGACTCTCATACACACACACAGAGAGAGTGGGCGTATGTACACTTGATATGGAAATAAGTTCTAGTCCCTGTCTTAGGTTGGGCTGCTATAACAAAATACCATAAACAGGGTGACTTAAACATCACACGTTTATTTCTCACAGTTTTAGAGCCCAAGGGGTTTCTATTGACACTTTATAATGGACTGGGCCACGGTTTTCTGCTTTCTCACACATCCAGGATTTTTATTGTGTAGAGGAAATTAGGGATGATACATTGTTAGGAGTCTAAATTTTCTTTGTTGGATGTGTCTATAGTAAGCCTTCTATTACAGCAGTGTTTCTCAGGCTCGAGAAAGAATCTTCCAGACCAATGACATTTTGGTCTGGAAGATTCTTCATTTTAGGGGCTGTCCTATTCATTGTAGAACGTTTAACAGCATCTCAGGCCTCTACACAATACATGCTAATGGCATCCTCCAAGTTGTGACAACCCCAAAATGTGTCCAGACTTTTCCAAATGTCTCCTGCGGGACATAATTCCCCTCCAGGGGCTAGCTTAGCCTTCCTCCTAAAGTATGGTATTTCTCGGGTCTCAGTTGAATGCCTGGTATGCTCTGTGAGGTCATTCCACTCTTGCTGGTCAGAATTCTAATTTCTCCCAGCTGTATTCATGCTCCTGAATCTCCGTTCATTCACAGGCCACTGGTAACAGTGTTCAGGCAGGACTCATAGGCCTGTGCATATGCGGCTTAATGTTCAACAAAAGACAGGAGGAGACCCCGGTGCAGATTTCCTGAGCTCTTTCTTTGTGAAGTTTCCTTTCCACAGGACCCTGTCCTGAAAATTCCAGCTGCTTCATTAGCTCTGAACTCCTAACTCTGTTTTTTGACTAAGCTATACTACGGCTCTCTAATCCTCTAATTAGGCTGTATTTATTTGCTCTCTATTTGGAAATTGACCCAGGCAGAAATCTGGAACTTCCCTCACACATTTTCCTTTTCTCAAGAATCATACTCCTGTGCTGAAAGTCACGCAGTATTTGAACCTGGCCACTGTGTTCTCAGGTTTTATAGTTCATAGCAGAAGGGTAAGGCTGAGACACACTACTTCATCATGGTGGGAAACAGAACTATCTGTGAATTTTAAATAATGCATTCATTTTTAATAGAAACCAGGAAAATATTACCTAACTGCATTTTTACTCTTATCTATTCTGCCATCCACTTTCTCCAGCCAAATTCCATACCCTCAAAATCCAAATAGTGCCAATGAAAACCAAAACCTTATTTAAAATATTTTTCCAGATTAGTTTTTATTCAACTAACTAAACATTTCTTAAAAATAGCAAACCAGTGTTTATAAGCAGCACATGAATTACTCTATAGTTAACGGCGTTCTTATACATGTATTACTCTACTGGAGTTTTATAGTCATGTCAGCTATGACTCACAGTCACAAGTTAAATATAAGTATGTGATCACTGTTACAGTCACTTCATTCACCATAATTCATACTGTAAAGGAGGAAATCAAGACTTAAAATGGTAAGTTATTGGTTAAGTAGGAGCCTGTTCTTCTCATTGAATGTGTATGCAGCTCGTTATAGTAATCGTACATTGTAAGCATCGTCTTTCTACAATCGAGGGTGCTGTAATAGTATATGCCTCATAATCTACATCAGAGCAGAAGAGCTTAATAAATATTTTGATTAATTGAAGACATGCGAAAGAAATTGAACAGCACTGTGGATTACTCCCACATCTCATTCCTATCTAACCATCTTCCCCTTACTCCATTGCATCGTCTTCAATCCTAGAGTGGTATAAATATTATCAGCTGAAACAAGCTCAGAAAGATAGAGAAATATTAGAGGGATTTCTGAAGGTTATCTTTTTGCTTTTTTTTTTTACACAAGAGTTAAATGAAAGGAGACCTCTTTAGAATACAGTAGAATGGAGTTTCACTTCATTCTGAACAAGCCACAGTGATTATCTACAGTAGATGAAAGATGGGGGTATCACAATTTATGACTGCTTGCTCTTTGGCTGACGGGGTACTAAACGTCTTCTATACATTAATTCGCTTCACGCTAGGTCATAGAAGGCACTTTTACAAGAGACAAACAAGTTTCGGCTGCTTTGTTTAATACAGCTTTTCATTTATTTAATCGAAATTATCATATTGTGTAAATAAATGAGGGTTATCATGAGAATTAAATGTGATGTTGTAACTAATTCGTTTTGAAATAATTTAACAGTCATTGGATTTTACACTAATTGCTTTATGAGATTAATGAATTTACATAGTTACTTGAGTCTCGTTACTTGGCAGAGTATAGAAAAAAAAAAAAAGAAGCTAATAAACTGGTCCAAGAACTTCGTTTGGCATGAAACAGATGGACAATAAACCTCTGGTTTAAAGCAGCAGCGACTTGGTATAGAAGAAGAACTGATCATAAAATCCATTTCTCCTGTTTCAGCACTTTGAGGAAGATCCAGACTGGAATGAAATAAAGTCATGTATAGAAAGTATTTACCTATGTAAATGTAAATCATCAATATTAACTGCGGTAGAATGTTCTGTATCTAGGGCATAAGATCCAGGCAGAGAAAGTACATAGAACTTTAGGCGAGTTACTCCAAGTTACGAATGCTGAAGGCCAGTGATGGTAGCAGGAGGACAGTAGTTGAATTTAGGATACAGTTTGAAGGTGCTACCATTTTACAGGTGTCCAGACCACTCTGTCCAACAAAAGCACGTTTTACAAGGATTCAAGCACAGTGTAGTGAAACCACCTAAAGAATAGTGTAGGACCTGGTCCAGTCACATCAGGGAGGTGACCCCTAGACATGAAGAGGAAAGGAGAGGGGAGAGATGGTAAGCAAAACACTAAGAGCTCTGACAAGCGGGCCACTTAAGCTAAGCCTTGGTGTTCAGTGGAAGAATATAGCCCATATGTGGTGAACTGACAAGGGGGAGCTGACAGAATAACCACTTCAAATTCACTCTCCAATCCTGCTCAGAATCTCCTGTTGGCGCTCGCCAATGTGCTGATCCAAATAGAAGCTCAAGAAAAAGTGAGATGATTATTAGGCAGAGCTTTGGAAGGCAAAGGGGATGTTGGTGCTGAGAGAAGAGCGCATGGAAAATGTATATGGATGATATTCAGCCACCTATGTATTAGCTTTCTGTTGCTTCTGGAACAAATTACCACAAACACAGGAGCTTAAAGCAATACATATTTATCCTAAAGTCCTGGAGGTCAGAAGTCTAAACGGTTTTCACTGGGCTAACATCAAGATGTCAGTATGGTTGCCTTCCTTCTGGAGGCTCTAAAGAACAATCTGTTTCCTTGCCTTCTTCAGCTTCTGGAGGACACCACTATTTGTTGGCTCGTGGCTCCATTCTCCATGTTCAAGGCCAACATCATAGCATCTTCAGATCTCTCCCTCTGAATATGACCTCTGCTTCCACCATCACAGCACCTTCCCTGACACTAATTCTCCTATGTCCCTCTTTCCCTCATAAGAACTCTTGTGGTTTCATTCGACCCACCTGGATGATCCAAGATGAACTTGCCATCTCAAAATCCTTACATTAATCACATCTGCAAAGTACTCTTGGCATTTAAGGCAGCGTATTTACAGGTTCTAGGAGTTAGGTTTTAGGGGGAAATTTTTCTGCTTATCAAAGAAGTATAGACACATTCTTCTATAATAGGCAACAAAGGAACAGTGTACTCTGGAGTAAAAGAAATCTGTAACCTAATTTTTATCCTAAGATATATTTGCTTTACAATTTGGTAACATATTATTTTACTTTATAAATCTCTCTCATTATCATTGTTATTATCCTTGCTTATGACTAAATATATATATAATAACAGTAATAATATTTATATATATTTAGTCATAAGCAAGGATCATAATAGTAACAATAATGATAGTTATATTGATGATCAGAAAATAATAATGTGTCAGGTTACATAAAATCTTCAAATATATTCTTGTGTAGGTAAAGTACATACATACCTGAATTGTGTATGCAATACACATATAACCTTCAACAATGCATGCATTCTTTACCCATGTATGTGCTTTTTTTGTATAAATCTAACATAAATTATGCACTATTAATATAATCATGAATGCCACTCTTGTTATTTCCTCTGCTTATACATAATAGTTTACTAATATATGCACACATTAGACTGCTGTAATTTTACTTAGAATACTTTAGACTCATATTATTACTGTGCTCTTAGTACACATGCAGTGTGTACAAGACTAGTGATATTAAGAGGAAATAATTTTCTTACTGAGAAGTCATGTACATTGAAACTTCATTTTCAAAACCATTAGTAGTTCTTGCCTCCTAGACATACATACGCAACTTCCATTCTGTTGGGGAAAAATGAAAAATAAAAATTTCTTCCAAACCAGAAAAACCTCTCCACAAATGTAGGAAAGAAAGAAACCATTTTTTATTCTTGAATAAGCCTTATGCCAGACTATTACGTGCATCACAGGCAACCTGTTAATGAAATTGCAAAGATAGAATGAAATCTCAGCCCTGAATACAGCCAGGCAGATACAATCCATTACATGCACGTCCTCGAGATAAGTGATAACTCGTCCTCATATGAGATGACTTGACAACGCCATTTGCTTTGTATAGTTCATCTGAATTTCACCTGATAATGGGGTGGCCATCTGTGTTAGCTAATTGCTTTTATCTACAAAAACAAAAACAAAAACTTCACCCGTCTTTATGACAAGCAGATAATTCCAATGTGGGGATGCTCTCTATCTTCTTTAATGTTTACATTTCAAAGAGATGGCTCTGGAGTTGTAAAACAATAAGAGGTTTGTTTAGCTTTTACAAAGTATTAAGGTATTGCTTACATATCAAAGAAACAGAAAAAAGGTTTACAAGTATAAGTTTTCTCAAGGAAGTGCTCCAAGGAAAGGAAGAGAGGAAAAAGGTCTCTTTTTTTAGCGCCAGGGAATATTCAATCTTAGTTTTTGAAAATTTATCTTTATAATATTAATATAAAGTAATGAATTAACTTTTCTTAAAATACTTTGCTAGCCTAGCAGAGTTAAAAGTTAGATTCCACAATATACAGAACTTATGGTAGACATTACCCTGTCCCCACCAATATTTCCCACTATTTTTATTCCAGATGCCTAGGAGGACTGCATCTCTCCTCCATATTTAAGTGAGGCACAGTCATGACACCTGCTTTAGCCAATAAACTATAAGCAGAAGCCAATATGGGCCAGTTAGTGATTTAAAGAGTTTCGTTCCCCTGCTTCAGCAACAGCTGAGGTCCAGATGGTGGAGGTTTCTCTGTTTCCATCCCCAGTTGAACACTGCAAGGATTTCAGCCTCCAGCTGACATGGGATGGACATGGAGTATGAGTCAAAAATGAACTCTGGGGTCTTCCCTGGTGGCGCAGTGGTTGCGAGTCCGCCTGCCGATGCAGGGGATGCGGGTTCGTGCCCCGGTCCGGGAGGATCCCACGTGCCGCGGAGCGGCTGGGCCCGTGAGCCGTGGCCGCTGAGCCTGCGCGTCCGGAGCCTGAGCTCCGCAACGGGAGAGGCCACAGCAGTGAGAGGCCCGCGTACC
>NC_041217.1:12541491-12547535 GCF_002837175.3 Physeter macrocephalus | reverse complement strand
CCCGCGTACCGCAAAAAAAAAAAAAAAAAAAAAAAAAAAAGTGAACTTTGTTGTTTTAAGCCATTTAAATGTTGAGATACTTTATTAGAGTAATCTGCCTCATTCTGTCTGATACAGGATCATTTATGTTAATCTGTGTAGTAAATCACTTATCAGAACACCACGGAGTCTTTTGCTAGTTCCTTTGACCACATATTCATTCCCATCATTCTAATCAACAGCAGTGCCATCCATCACAAGGCAAAGATGAGGCAGAATCGAACTTCATTTTGCACAGGCTACAACTGTGTGTGTGTGTGTGTGTGTGTGTGTGTGTGTGTGTGTGTGTGTGTGTGGCTTTCACCAACATTCTTTCTTAAACCACTATGATTCGGGATTTAACATCCTTGCAAGTGGCCATGTAGCCAAACCTAACTTGGAATTGGAATGGCCTCCATTAAGCTTTGAAACAGCCAAAGGCCTCATGCATATATGTTTATATGTGTGTGTATTTGTGTATGAATGTGCAGTATGTAGGATATAAGAGAGAAAGGAGACATCATAACTGTGCCAGAGTTTTGAGAAAGAACCAATAAACTGCTGAGCCTATTAGAATGGATTTGTGCTTTAAGAACAGGAAATCAACCAGTTGACTCAGATCCTCAGGACACCAGTCACTTCACTAATGTTATAAAAATGTGATGAATAGAGTGTCCCAGTATCATAGAGAAGCTAAATGTGAGCTGTAATTCGTTGGTCTTCCGTCGGCAATAAAGATTCTGCTGTAAGACGGAGCTTGGTGACAGTAGGATTCTGAAATGAAAGGAAAAGTGGTTGTATTGACCACAGAGGTCCATAAGGCCAGAGTCAGCAATGAGGTGTTGCTATTACCTGTATAACTTAAGTATTTTCTTATATAACCAAAACAATCAAGAATGGCTGAGCGGAAAGTCAACAGTGGCTTAGAAAAATCACATCCTTTGCCTGGCTTTCAGAAACTGACCCTGTTCTCCAACCCAGATCTCATCTATTGAAAGGGAGGCCAATTCTTCATGATTAAAAACTATGAAACTCCATCACATACAATAAATATCCCTTCATTCTTTCTCCAAAGGGATATGTAGCTATTTACCTAAATATTACATAAAAGATAGTTTCAAAGGATATAGAATCTGAAGTGACAATGACTGTATATCAATTAAGGGCAAAAAAATAACTCTCCCCTTTTAGAGTGGTAGTATACTGATGCCAGATGATAAATATAGTCCTCACTGAAGTCAGTCTCATAAAAATGCATAAAAGTGTGCATAAAAATACATGTATAAGTATAATCATGTCAATGTTCCTGATAGCAAAACATAAATAAAAGTTCATTAATTGTATAGCAGTTTAAATAAAAATAAACCCTTCCATACCTGGTTCAATGATATTTTACAGGAGTGCCAAGACCCTTGACATTGGATTTAATAATAGTGATTTCTTGGATATGGCACCAAAAGCAAGGCAACAAAAGTAAAAACAGATAAATTGGTTTACATCAAAATTTAAAACTTCTGTGCATCAAAAGACACAAAAATAAATAGAATAAAAATGCATCCTGTGGAATGGGAGAAAATATTCGGAAGTAATATATCTGATAAGGGATTACTGTCCAGAATACATAAAGACCTTCTACAGTTCAACAATAAAATAATAATAATAATAACCTGGTTAAAATATGGGTGATGACACATGGATCAAAGGAGAAATCTCAAGAAAAATTTTAAACTATTTTGAATTAAATGAAAATGAAAACACAACTTATGATGTGTGGAATGCAGCAAAACAGTGATTAGAAGGAAATTTATAGCATTGAATGCATATATTAAAAAAGAAGGAAGATCTAAAATCAATAATCTAAGTTTCCAACTTAGGAACTAAAAAAGAAGGGCAAATTAATTTTAAAATAAGCAGAAGAAAATAAATAAGAATTTGAGCAGACATAAATGAAATTTAAAACAAGAAATCAACAGAGAAAATTAATGAAATCAAAAGCTGGTTCTTTGATAAAAGTCATGGATGTAGAAAACAAATTTATGGTTACTGGCGGGGGATGAGTGGAGGGAGGGATAAATGGGGAGATTGGGGTTGACATATATATACTACTATATATATAAAATAGATAACTAATAAGGACCTACTATATAGCACAGGGAACTCTACTCAATACTCTGTAATGGCCTATATGGGAAAAGAATCTAAAAAAGAGTAGATATACGTGTATTTATATCTGTTTCACTGTGCTGTACACCTGAAAATAACACAATATTGTAAATCAACTATACCCCAATAAATATTTTAAAAAAGAAAAGAAATTCTGACACATGCTACAACATGGATGATCCTTGAGGACATGACACCAGTGAAATAAGCTGGACACTAATTGAAAAATATTGTATGATTCCACTTACATGAAGTTCCTAGAATAATTAAATACATAGAGGCAGAAAGCAGAACTGAGGTTACTAAGGCCTGGGGGTAGGCAATATTTATTGTTTAATGTGTACAGAGTTTCAGTTTCAGATGATGAAGAGAATTCTGCAGATGGAGAAGGGTAATGATTATACAACAATGTGAATATACTTAATTCCACTTACCTGTGCACTTAAAATGGTAAATCTTATGTTATGTATATTTTACCACAATTTTTAAAATGAGCAATTTAAACATATAACTTAGAGACATAGAGGCAAATACTAAAAGAAATAGCATTAAGAGCTGGAAGTGTTTTCCTCTGAGGATGGGAAATAGTGGGGGAAGGGATGCTGTTTTTCAAACAAGCTTTGTAAAACTAATTTTAAACTATGTGCATGTAAAATTTTGATAATACTGTAATCAAAAATCATAAATTTGAAATAATTTTTAAAAAGCTAGCTCTTTGAAAAGATCAATCAAATCTAAGTACATGTAGCCAGGCTAAGAAAAAAGAGAAGACACAAATTACTATAAAAAAATGAAAAAGGGGACAGCACAACAGATTTTATGGACATTATTAAAAGGATAATGAAAGAATACAATGAACAGCTTTATGCCCACTGATTTGATAACCTAGATGAAATGCACCAATTCCTAGAAAGAGACAATTTGAAAAAATTAACACAGGAAGATATATACAGTCTAAATAGGCCAATACCTATTAAAGAAATTAATTTATCAAAACAGAAAGAACTAGGCACAGTTGCATTTATTGGTGAATTCTCCAAAATTTTTTTTTCATTTTAGTCTCATTTTTATTTTTATTTTTATTTTTTAACATCTTTATTGGAGTACAATTGCTTTACAATGGTTTGTCAGTTTCTGCTGTATAACAAAGTGAATCAGCTATACATATACATATATCCCCATACCTCCTCCCTCTTGCGTCTCCCTCCCACCATCCCTATCCCACTCACCATCCCTATCTGACCCCTCTAGGTGGTCACAAAGCCCCGAGATGGTCTCCCTGTGCTATGCGGCTGCTTCCCACTAGCTAACTATTTTACATTTGGTAGGGTATATATGTCCATGCCACTCTCTCACTTCATCCCAGCTTACCCTTCGCCCTCCCCATGTCCTCAAGTCCATTCTCTACGTCTGTGTCTTTATTCCTGTCCTGGCCCTAGGTTCTTCTGAACCTTTTTTTTTTTTTTTTTGGTTTCATATATATGTGTTAGAATATGGTATTCTTTTTCTGACTTACTTCACTCTGTATGACAATCTCTAGGTCCATCCACCTCACCACAAATAACTCAATTTCATTTCTTTTTATGGCTGAGTAATATTCCATTGTATATATGTGCCACATCTTCTTTATCCATTCATCTGTTCATGGACACTTAGGTTGCTTCCATGTCTTGGCTATTGTAAATAGAGCTGCAATGAACATTGTGATACTTGACTCCTTTTGAATTTTGGTTTTCTCTGGGTATATGCCCAGTAGTGGGATTGTTGGGTCATATGGTAGTTCTATTTTTAGTTTTTTAATGAACCTCCATATTGTTCTCTGTAGTGGCTGTATCAATTTACACTCTGACCAACAGTGCAAGAGGGTTCCCTTTTCTCCACACCCTCTCCAGCATTTATTGTTTGTAGATTTTTTGATGATGGCCATTCTGACAGGTGTGAGGTGATACCTCATTGTAGTTTTGATTTGCATTTCTCTAATGATTAGTGATGTTGAACATCCTTTCTTGTGTTTGTTGGCAATCTGTATATCTTCTTTGGAGAAATGTCAATTTAGGTCTTCTGCCTATATTTGGATTGGGTTGTTTGTTTTATTGATACTGAACTGCATGAGCTGTTGGTATATTTTGGAGTTTAATCCTTTGTCAGTTGCTTCATTTGCAAATATTTTCTCTCACTCTGAGGGTTGTCTTTTCGTTTTATTTATGGTTTCCTTTGCCTTGAAAAAGCTTTTAAGTTTCGTTAGGTCCCATTTGTTTATTTTTGTTTTTATGTCCATTTCTCTAGGAGGTCTCCATTGTATATTCTTGCCTCCTTTATCAAAAATAAGGTGACCATATGTGCGTGGCTTTATCTCTGGGCTTTCTATCCTGTTCCATTGATCTATATTTCTGTTTTTGTGCCAGTACCATACTGTCTTGATGATGGTAGCTTTGAAGTATAGTCTGAATTCAGGGAGCCTGATTCCTCCAGCTCTGTTTTTCTTTCTCAAGACTGCTTTGGCTTTTCGGGGTCTTTTGTGTTTCCATACAAATTTTGAAATTTTGTGTTCTAGTTCTGTGAAAAATGCCTTTGGTAGTTTGATAGGGATTGCACCGATTCTGTAGATTGCTTTGGGTAGCATAGTCTTTTTCACAATATTGATTCTTCCAATCCAAGAACATGGTATATCTCTCCATCTGTTTGTATCATCTTTAATTTCTTTCATCAGTCAGTGTCTTATAGCTTTCTGCATACAAGTCTTTTGTGTCCTTAGGTAGGTTTATTCCTAGGTATTTTATTCTCTTTGTTGTAATGGTAAATGGGAGTGTTTCTTTAATTTCTCTTTCAGACTTCTCATCATTAGTGTATAGGAATGCAAGAGATTTTTGTGCATTAATTTTGTACCCTGCTACTTTATACCAAATTCACTGATTAGCTCTAGTAGTTTTCGGGTCATCTTTACAATTCTCTATGTATAGAATCATGTCATCTGCAAACAGTGACAATTTACTTCTTCTTTTCCAATTTGGATTCCTTTTATTTCTTTTTCTTCTCTGATTGCTGTGGCTAAAACTTCCAAAACTATGTAGAATAATAGTGGTGAGAGTTGTCAACATTGTCTACATCCTGATCTTAGTGGAAATGGTTTCAGTTTTTCACCATTGAGAATAATGTTGGCTGTGGGTTTGTCATATATGACCTTTATTATGTTGAGGTAAGTTCCCTCGATGCCTACTTATTGGAGGGTTTTTATCATAAATGGGAGTTGAATTTTGTCGAAAGCTTTTTCTGCATCTATTGAGATGATCATATGGTTTTTCTCCTTCAATTTGTTAATATGGTTTATCACATAGATTGATTTGTGTATACTGAAGGATCCTTGCATTAGTGGGATAAACCCCACTTGATCATGGTGTATGATCCTTTTAATGTGCTGTTGGATTCTGTTTGCTAGTATTTTGTTGAGGAGTTTTGCCTCTATGTTCATCAGTGATATTGGCGTGTAGTTTTCTTTTTTGTGACATCTTTGTCTGGGTTTGGCATCAGGTGATGGTGGCCTCTTAGAATGAGTTTGGTAGTGTTCCTCCCTCTGCTATATTTTGGAACATTTTGAGAAGGATAGGTGTTAGCTCTTCTCTAAATGTTTGATAGAATTCGCCTGTGAAACCATCTGGTCCTGGGCTTTGTTTGTTGGAAGATTTTTAATCACAGTTTCAATTTCAGTGTTTGTGATCTGTCTGTTTATATTTTCTATTTATTCTTGGTTCAGTCTCAGAAGGTTGTGCTTTTCTAAGAATTTGTCCATTTCTTCCAGGTTGTCCATTTTATTGGCATATAGTTGCTTGTAGTAATCTCTCATGATCCTTTGTATTTCTGCAGTG
>NC_041217.1:12522847-12541328 GCF_002837175.3 Physeter macrocephalus | reverse complement strand
CTTCTCAAAGAACCACCTTTTAGTTTTATTGATCTTTGCTATTGTTTCCTTCATTTCTTTTTCATTTATTTCTGATCTGATCTTTATGAATCTTTTCCTTCTGCTAACTTTGGGGGTTTTTTGTTCTTCTTTCTCTAATTGCTTTAGGTGTAAGATTAGGTTATTTATTTGAGATGATTCTTGTTTCTTGAGGTAGGATTTTATTGCTATAAACTTCCCTCTTAGACGTGCTTTTGCTGCATCCCATAGGTTTTGGGTCATCGTGTTTTCATTGTCATTTCCTTTTGTGAGCAACTGTAGACTTGGGGTTTGCCTTCTCCATCTAATTTGTTTCTGGTTTTTTGTTTATGTTAGTTTAGATAATAAGCTCTAAATACTAAACTAAGATAAACCTAAAACCAGAAACAAATTAGATGAAGAAAGCAAACCCTAAGTCTCCAGTTGCTCCCAAAGTCCACTGCCTCAGTTTTGGGATGATTCATTGTCTACTCAGGTATTCCACAGATGCAGGCTACATCAAGTTGATTGTGGAGATTTAATCCACTGCTCCTGAGGCTGCTGGGAGAAATTTCCCTTTCTCTTTTTTGTTAGCACAGGTCCTGGGGTTCCACTTTGGATTTGGCTCCCACCTCTGCGTGTATGTTGCCTGAGGGCATCTGTTCACCACCCAGACAGGAGGGGGTTAAAATAGCAGCTGGT
This sequence comes from Physeter macrocephalus, assembly GCF_002837175.3. Classification (NCBI taxonomy): domain Eukaryota; kingdom Metazoa; phylum Chordata; class Mammalia; order Artiodactyla; family Physeteridae; genus Physeter; species Physeter macrocephalus. The sequence continues at coordinate 12,540,629 of NC_041217.1, read as the reverse complement.
TTATGGGCTCTGGTTTATTCAGGTTGGGGGGAGGGAGGGGTATGGAATGTGGGGCGAGCCTGCGGCAGCAGAGGCCATCATGACGTTGCAACAGCCTGTGATGCCATGTGTTCTCCTGGGAAAGTTGTCCCTGGATCATGGGACCCTGGCAGTAGTGGGCTGCACAGGCTCCCAGGAGGGGAGGTGTGGATAGTGACCTGTGCTTGCACACAGGCTTCTTGGTGGCTGCAGCAGCAGCCTTAGCGTCTCATGCCCATCTCTGGTGTCCGCACTGATAACCATGGCTGGTGCCCATCTCTGGAGCTTGTTTAGGCGGTGCTCTGAATACCCTCTCCTCGCTTACCCCAAAACAATGGTCTCTTGACCCTTAGGCAGTTCCAGACTTTTCCCAGGACTCCCTCCTGGCTAGCTGTGGTGCACTAGCCCCTTCAGGCATTGTTCACGCTGCCAACTCCAGTCCTCTCCCTGGGATCTGACCTCTGAAGCCTGAGCCTCAGCTCCCAGCCCCCACCCGCACCAGCGGGTGAGCAGAAAACCCTCTCAGGCTGGTGAGTGCTGGTTGGCACTGATCCTCTGTGCGGGAATCTCTCCACTTTGCCCTCCGCACCCCTGTTGCTGCGCTCTCCTCCATGGCTCTGAAGCTACCCCACCACCACTCCCCATCTCTGCCAGTGAAGGGGCTTCTAGTGTGTGGAAACTTTTCCTCCTTCGCACCTCCCTCCCACTGGTACAGGTCCCGTCCCTATTCTTTTTCTCTGTTTTTTCTTTTCCCTACCCAGGTACGTGGGGAGTTTCTTGCCTTTTGGGAGGTCTGAGGTCTTCTGCCAGTGTTCAGTATGTGTTCTGTAGGAGTTGTTCCACATGTAGATGTATTTTTGATGTATTTGTGGGGAGGAAGGTGATCTCCACGTCTTACTCCTCCACCATCTTGAAGGTCCCCCCTCCAAAACTTTTAAGGAAGAAATTATAGCAATTCCGTACTATCTCTTTCATAGGATAGAAACAGAGGGAATACTTCTTAACTCATTCTTTGAGGCCAGCATTACCCTAATACCAAAATGAGACAGAGATATTCCAAGAAAAGAAAACTACAGACCAATATTTCTTATGAACTAGATGTAAAAATCCTCAACAAAATATTAGGAAATTGAATTCAATAAAATATAAAAAGAATTATACTCCATGACCAAGTGAGATTTATCCCAAAATTGCAAGGCTGATTCAGTATTCAAAAATCAATTAACTGTAATCCATCACATCAACAGACTAAAAGAGAAAAATCACTTGATTTATCAATAGAGGCAGAAAAAATATTTTAAAAAATCAATACCCATTCCTAATAAAAACTCTCTGTAAACTAGCACTGAGGGGAACTTCCTCATTTTGATAAAGAATATCTAGAAAGAACCTACTGCTAATATCATACTTAATTATGAGTAACTTGAAGGGTTTTTTTCCCCTAAGATCAAGTATAAAACAAGATGTTTGCTAATTTCTTTTCAATATTGTATTTAAGTTGATCTAATGCAACATGAAAAGAAAGGGAAAGGAAAGGTGTGTCAATTGGGAAAGAAGAAGGAATACTATCTTTGTCCACAGATGACATGATGGTCCATGTAGAAAATTTGAAAAGATCAACAAAAAAAACCCTCCTGGAACAAATCCTGTTTTACACAGCTGCAGCACCATTTGACATCCCCATGTACCATGCACAAGTGTTCAGATTTTTCCAAATCCTTGCCAACACATGTTATTTTCTGTTTCTTAGGAGTAGGTGTCTTACTTACAGATAGAATTACTGTATGCTTCAGCAATTCCACCTCTAGGTATATACCCATAAAAATTGAATTCAGAGTCTGATTGGACACCCATGTTCATAGAAACAGTAGCCACAATAGCCAAAATGCAGAAACAATTCAAGTGTCCATCTGATGAATGGCTAAACAAAATGTGATGGATATATAATGAAATTTTTTTTTTTTTGCCTTAAAAAGGAAGAAAATTCTGACATGTGCTACAACATGGATGAACCTTGAGGACATTATGCTAAGTGAAAGAAATCAGTCATAAAAAGACAAGTACAGTATGATTCCACTTACCTGAGGAACATGAGTAGTTAAATTCATAGGGACAGAAAGTAGAAGGATGGTTACTAGAGACTATGGGCAGGGGAGAATGGGGAGTTGTTTAATGGGCATAGAGTTTCAGTTTTGGAAACTGAAAAAAGTTCTGGAGATTGGATGTACAAGAATCAGTGACTATGAATGTTCTTATGAACTGAACACTTAAAAATGGTTAAGATTGTAAATTTTATAAGTGAACTTTACCACAATTAAAAATAATTTAAAAAGTTAAAAAGAAAAAAATCTTCCCAATGATTCTTATGAAAATTCCTCTACAAAACTCATAGGAGCTAGATAAAGTTTTTCCTCTCAATTTGATTTTTGTGACAAAATTGTTTGAAATTATCAATATAGAAAGTATTTCTACTAGTAGAAAATGCCTTAGAAAATGCATTTAATATTACTTTATATTTGTTGGTTTACTTTACCTCTATAAATCTTCCCACATAATTATTTTTTATTTTGTCCTATAAGCAGAAAAAATTCTAATTCATTATTTATTGCTTAGATGAAGCATTAAAAACTTGTTGGACACTTGGAAAATTTGTTTTTAATTAAAAATATCATTTTCATCAAAAACACATTTCCCATATAGATGTATTGAGTTCTTTTCCTACTCATGTAACTACACATTCTGGCCCTTTCACCCAGGTAGGAAGCTTTGGCTTTGTGCAGTCACAGGCTCTAAATTATCAGTTCATCTCCTAAGAGTTTATATAAGAGGATAATGGCAATGCAGGCTAGAAAATGCATCCAGCACTTAGACTGAAGTGATAAGTAATACACTGCAGGAATGAATCTTTAATACTGGCAATACAGAAGACTGTGCAAAGCTTTGCTAGATTCACCAGTCTTGAAATATGTTTAGCTATTATGTGTATAGTGTAGCTGACAGTAGCTTTATTAAATTGTGTCCACAGCCAAAAAAAAAAAAAAGTAATGGCATTTATGTTATGTTATGGTTTCAATATTCGAGACATAGTGCCTCATCTGTGTCAGTACGTGGGTGAACAGTTTGTAAGATCATTAATGAAACTATATCTACCTGTACAATAAAATTCAACCTTGTCCTGTTCACTGTGAAAGTAAAATATAGTCAAAAAATGGCCCAGTAATGTTGATGTTTTCTCTCTTCTGCGTTTGCAGAATTATATTTGGTATAGGGAAAATAAAAGGCATTAAAACTTTTTCTACTCCTCTAATTTCTTAGGATTTAGATATTTAAATACCAATTTTAAACTGGATAATCCATTAAAATAATTACCTTAAGTAAAAAGATATGAAACCAGTTAGCAGTTAGCCCTTCATTCTCTGATTTTTTTTTGCTTTGTGGAGAATTCCTTATTTTCCTTCTTTGAATAGTTTTGGTTATGGTTATTGTACATCCAAAGATGTGTTTATGTATTCTTTTATTTTTAGGGTGTAAGTAGACACTGGGAATTCTTATTTTTCTTTTTGAAATGTTGAGCATGCTACACTTAAATATTGCCTTTTTCTTATCATGTCTGGCAATAGGGAAACACAAATGCTATCTAAGCTGTATCCTATGGCACCATGATTTTGGAGTACACATCCATTAGCGCATTATCCAATGCCAATGGCTGGAGCTATACCCTATGACTCTAAGAGTCTACGTGAAGATGAAATAGTTAGTATAAATGTTTGTTAACAGCAAAAATCCCCTTCTAGGCTCCCTAATCATCATCTCCTAGAAAACCCCATCACTGGTTATTAAGAAATATGAGCTTATGATGTTATGGGAGAGGCAAAAGCTATAAGGATTCAACAAAACAAATTTAATATAAAAAAGAGGCAGAAAAGATACAAATGTAAATTTTGTTAAAATTTACTCTAAGCATGCCTTGAAATTTCACATGATGCCAGCAATTGTGGGGCTATGGGACATTGCTTTGTTTTGCTTGTTTGTTTGTTTGTTTTTAGTTCTTACAGTGTAGACTGCCATCTGTTCTTAATTCATTAACCTTAGAATCCCTGGAAGTTACAGCTAAAGGGGAGTCATGGGGTAGGGGATGAGGAAGGGAAGATGTCCTAGAAACAGTAACTACTTAGCTCTTAGTTTAGCTTGGTTGTGCTCTTAACCCCAGACCTGACTGTGTCCCTACAAAGAAAATTCTTGTAAGCTGATTTTCCAAGCAGAGAAGAAACAAAGGCATGTATCCAAGCGATATTATATAATTTCTACTGTAGCACAAATATCAGTTCCTCTCTTTATCATTTTTTTCTCTCCATTGGTATAACAATTTCATCTGTATCAAAGAAGATATGCTTTCCCAATCTTCCACAATAACTGCTAACTTTCATTAACTTTTAATTGCTGCCTTTTTGACCTTTGGGTGAAAATTCGCCTCAAGTTAACAGTGTTTGGAGTCACTTCAAATTACTCAAAAATCTTTCTGAACAAGTACTGATGTTGCCAAACTGCCTACTTTCAAGGTCAGTGGATTTCCATTTGAAAGGCTCTAGTGGTCACTAAAAATTGCCCTGTGACAGGAGCCATATGTGTTGGCTGTCTAGAAGCAAAGATGGAGAATGCTTGGCTATTTCTGTAATCCTTTGTCTCCTGATGGTACTCAAAACCTCACATCCTCATAACCTTGGACTCCAGGCTCCTGAGGGACTGAGAGCCTGGCTTTTGACATGATGAATTATATGTTTCAAGGTCGCAAATTGCTCAATGAGTTACTTCAAGGAGATACATTTTTTGAAAGTTTGTATTCACAGGGTAAGTTAATGTGTCTACCTTGAAATGTTTATAAAAATAAATATTTTTAATGATGTATATTGTTGAAATGTATATGTCAAGAAAACCAAAAAAAAATTAAACAATTAAACAAAAGCAATATAAAAAATCCAAAATATTTAAAGTTTATAAAGTGGAATCGATTTAAGGTCACAGTATTCATGAGATTCATAAAGGATTTGGTTTACCTTCAAGAAGAAAAATGAGCTGCTTTTCCATTATTAATTAAAACCTCCATGTTCCTAGTTTGTATGTACGTGTGTGTGTATCTGTTTATGTAAAATTTGTAATATAAAATGCACAGTTTTATGTTGTTTTGTTTTGGGTTCCTTTCTTTGAATCATGAGCATATAGTTTAATCCTTATAGAAAAGGATAGGTTAAACTTAACTTTGTAACACCTTTTGTTTACTATCAAGAACTATATTAAAATATTAATCTTATAAAAGTATTCCTGCACTCAAACATTTAATTTTCCTCCTCTGAATAGTACTTTTGTTAGATGTGTTCACATATATATTGCCTTTATACTCTTAACAACCCTTGAATTTTGAATTATTAATCATCATAGCAGATATATGAAAACTGAGGTTAAGGAAACTGAAGTAATTTGCCCAAGGCCATCCAAGGAGTAAGTGGCAGTGTTTTCTAATTCCAAGCTTCATGACTATTCTCATTCTTATCATTCCATGAATTAGATTGGCATATGTTTTTTAATCTATGGATATAATTAAAGGCTAAAAATCTCCTGACTACTAAGTCAAGGACAAGAAAATGCTTATATAAAAATCAATGGATAGGTCTGAATGGTAGAATTAACTCCATATTTCTTATTGTTAATTAAAGAAAAATATAGGACAATGAAATTGAACCCTCAATGGTGCTAATTCCAACTTAGCTTTAATATTTGGAAGCTGATGGGACACTTGTGTCTTTTTGGCTGATGAAATTATAACTGATGGTACGTTTGTTCTCACTGATTGACATGTTTTATCCTTGACAGTTGAACAATTTAAGGACAAAGTCAGTCATTGATTAGCTGTCATCTCATCTCCTTGTCCCATGAAAGACTGAATTATGTTTGCATTTCAAATGAGTTAATGTTGGCCAAAGGTATCACATAATAAAAGGGCTTTTAACTAATATACTAAATGAAAAAGCATTAATAATTAATTATTTTGATCCATTAATAATGAGAAGAAAAATTTTAATGGAATCATTACAAGTGAACAAGCAACTTCAAGAAGACAAATAATTAATATATTTGGGTACACAGAAATTCAGTGATACCCTGGTAAATTACATTATGAGTTTTATCAAATTCCAGCACAGATGACTGACAAAGGGAAATAAAGAATTTCCCATAGATTTCATACTCAATTAAGAGATAAATTCTATATTTGCAAATGAAAAATACATTTTGCATCTTATAAGAATAAGATTAGAAAATAAATGTAGGCTGTAATATATAATACATAAATTGGCATGAATTTGCATATGGTATTCACTAAATTGTTTTTTGATCCAAAGGCATAAATTGTCATTGTCAATATTTTAAATAGTGACATGGTTTCATTAACTAATGTATTATGATGAAACAATTTATTTTTAAAAATGTCATTGACTTTTCAAAAACGATTTTTTCTGGGTTATGTTTCATTTAGTTTTTCAAGTAGACACTCTAAAATTATTTTCTAAAAATAAACAAATACCTATGTGTTGCATACCAGAATTCTTGTTAAGTTAAACTGAGAAAATCCCATTAAACATGATTTAGGTCACTTTTGTTACAATGGCCTGTTTTTATGCGTTCTTCTTTAAGAATGAACACCCAATCTTTATTTGTATGTTCCATGATATCTTAAGCTGGGTTCACCAAAATCTGATCTGACCCAGGAATGTGAATTCAAGTACAAGTCAGTACTGAGAGTAGTAAGATTGTGTGAGAGCAGGACAGGGCAGAATCCAAACAAGGATGCAAATTCAGGCAAAGTCCCATCTACAACCTGATGTCATGAGAAGCTCTGGGGCACACATTATATCTCAAAATTTGGCCTATCTGGAGAGAAGACAGCTGGGTTTTAGAGCTCACCAGTGTTGGGTTTGAGTAAATACAGTGAAGTATAAACCTCCAGTCTAGTTCATCTCTCTGTTCATGTAAGCAACACAATTGCAATAGCCCAGAGGCAGTCTTCAGAAAGATGCTGTGGATACTAGATGAAAAACAGAGCAAAGAGGGGGGATTATTGCACAGAAGCTATAGAAGGGATCTGAGGGGACTGGGTGGAGCACCAATAGGGTCCACCACACATGATATCGCCCAAATTTAAGACTGATGCATATTCTTTGCCATATATCCTAATACAAAATGCAGTTCTATCAGTAATTATGAAAATGTAATTAGCTTTCTGCAACTCAGTTACTGGTGTTATCTATTAGAAGGCACATGGACAAACTTTAGAACTTTCATTTTGTTATTATGAGATGACTGTATCAGTTCACTTTCCATCAAGATGCTAAATAAAACAACTGGTCATTTATACCTGATAGATACATAGATAGACACATACATACATACATATATTACATTCACACTTGTATATCTATATTAATCTAGAGGTATACAGATTTATTATAAGGATTGGATTTTATGCAGTTGTGGGAAATCATTGATCAGTTTATAAAAATCTATTACTTTGCATTTGATGTTGGCCCTGAATTAGCAGGGTAGATGGTGAGATAGTGGGGGAAGAAAAGATTGGTGAGGGCTAAAAATATAGAAACGCATGGGAATGATCTGGACTAATTTTGGTCACTCACTGCCTCTAAGTCTCCAACTTTAAAGATGTGTGGCCAACAGGAGGACAATTTGTCAAGAAACTAAGCATGCCTCGGTCACTGGAGTGGAAGAAGATAGTGGAAAACTTCCAGTAGGAGCTGGAGGTGCAGTAGGTATGGCTGTTGCCCATGCCAGGAAGAAAAGCTAGAAGATTAAGGGAAACCTTGAACTGGTATAGCACATGATCTGGCACTGAACTTCCTGGTGTAAAAAGAGTATTTCTGATGCTTCAGTGCCACAATTTACATATAGCATAAATCATCTCTGTGACCACAGCTAACACAAGGATAGAATTTGAAGGAATTTAAATCTATCCATCCTAGCTAAATTATCACAGTGCAAATCCATGACTATTCTAAGATATGCCAGTCTGAGCTTTAGAAAAATAATAATTTGCCATATACTCTCATATGTTTTGAATACACTTTCTCACATTCTGATTAAAGAGAAATATCTTGTGCAATTTAATATTGAGATTATTTATTTATTCAAAACATAGATACACATTAACTAGCACAGTAAAACAAAAGTAGGGATGGCTGAAGGTCAAGGACAGGTGTGCCCCAGAGATATGACATAATGCAATATTGGAAGTCACGTTGGCAAAGACACTGTCTCCCTTTATTTTTGAGCAATTAATTCACATGTTATTCCTCTATCCTTACTTATAAATATTTTCTATGGCTTTGTTGTTTGTGACGTAGGTATGCATGTGCTTTTATGACCTTTTCTCATGGAACTCACACCTATAAGCTCCAGGCCTGTGAGAACACTGTGGGGAGGCACCCTTGAGAATGGAGAGTTTGAGGATTAATGAGGAAAAGTTAAGTTTACAAAGCAGAAATACCAGTGCTTTTGACATCAGAAATATGCTAACTAACATTCCCAATAATCAATGAACAAAGTCTCCTTCAATGATGTGTAGTGCTAACATGTGGCCATTTTATCATCAATCATAAATATTTCCATTCCTTTGTAGAGATAGAAAAAACTTGCAAATGTAGAGCCTCTGATAATTTGCTTTATTTTATTATAGTTAATTTAGCAATATTTCCACAGTAGGTGAACATTTGTGTGTCTGTGTGTTTGTGTGTGTGTGCGTGCTTAAACATTTGTGCTTCAATAATGTGCTTATTAGTTGCCATGATGCTTTCAGATGAAAAATGAGAATGGAAATTAGTCATATGGTTTATTTTAGCAAATGAAAATTAAAATAATAAACTAAGGAAAATACATGTAAGTTTAGATTTTTTTAATATGTGACATTATAGGGCTTCCCTGGTGGCGCAGTGGTTGCGCGTCCGCCTGCCGATGCAGGAGAACCGGGTTCGCGCCCCGGTCTGGGAGGATCCCACATGCCGCGGAGCGGCGGGGCCCGTGAGCCATGGCCGCTGAGCCTGCGCGTCCGGAGCCTGTGCCCCGCAACGGGAGAGGCCACAGCAGAGGGAGGCCCGCATACCACAAATATGTGACATTATGATACCACAGACATTATTGCCAAACTTTCATAAAGTGCACTTAAGACTTTAAAAATTAGAAATAAAACAAAACTGGACTTGATTTTCTACTGCATTTATACATACAAAGAACATTATGATAAAACAAAAATTTTGCTGAATACCACGTTTTCAAGGAAAGCAAGATAACTTTTTTTAATCTTAGTTACCTAGCGTCACATAGATATTCAAAACTGCTTTTTGAAACTTCTGAAACAGGAAATCTCTAAGGCCTCAGGATTTCTTTTTAACTAGGACGTTGATTCCATTAGAAGGGTTTCATATTTCTGCCAGTATTCAAGCAGACATGAATTTCAAGATACACTGAAACGAGCTCTTAGCTGATAATTAAAATAATCATTAAAAAACAATTTGTAGGGCTTCCCTGGTGGCGCAGTGGTTGAGAGTCCGCCTGCCGATGCAGGGGACGCGGGTTCGTGCCCCGGTCCGGGGGGATCCCACATGCCACGGAGCGGCTGGGCCTGTGAGCCATGGCCGCTGATCCTGCGTGTCTGGAGCCTGTGCTCCGCAACGGGAGAGGCTACAACAGTGAGAGGCCCGCGTACCGCAAAAAAAAAAAAAAAAAAAATTTGTAAACATACAAAACTTAAGGTATGTATCTATTTAACATAATTAAAACATGAGTAATTATTTTTTCAAAAATCCGATGCAATGTGTAAAATGCTATCTGAATTGTGTGTCAGACCTTGTGATATTTTTGATGTAGCTTATTTAACAGGAAACAATATGTCACTCAGATGCATTGTGTAGCTAAATCGTACCTGGAAGATCTGAGTCAATAATAAATATTGAATAGAGATAATGTGCTTTTATAAATACTTACAAATATAATTGCAAAAAATATACAATATTCTTAAGGGTTTAAGAGTTCTTAGTTTAGAGGAACTTGGTTTAGAGATGCTTGATATAATATATAACATGATATAAACATTTTCAAAGTCTTTATCCTGTAAATTTAAATAAACAGAGGGGAGGTGGCTCTTCAATGTGGGTTAATGGGATACAGAAGGAAATACATACGTATACATTTTCAAATGGGTAAATGTGAGATGGAACATTTCCCATAAATTAAAACAAAATTAATCACATCCCTCAATATTTTAAAACCTAATGTATTTTGCTACAATACTGTGTACTCAGTATCCTTTTTATATTTGCAATATCAATACATCTCAAAATACAACACTAAGTTATCACCATTATTTGTGACCTGGTCAAAGCCATTAATGACCTATGTATGAGCTAATCCATTAAGTCACTGTGACTCAGATTTTTCTGCTGTGAAATAAGCAGATTGGTCCCGACGATGCCTACTGTCCATAAACTATGCCACATTTTACACAGCAGTTTCTAGAATGAGAAACAGGTTCTTGGTGATTCTGAAATATGTTGAATTTGGCAAGTAATTCAAACTATGAGACTTGATTCATGATCTCTGAAATGGGAATAATAAAGGAGGTAATGAAATAGCAAAGACACATTGAATTTATCTTTAATGAATTATCATTTAGTCCTCACAGAAACCTTAAAATGGAAATATGGTTAGCATAATTTTGACACTGAGATGTGAAAAGAGTATCTCATTTCCAAATTATTAAAAGTCTTAGTAATACACTAAACTTTTCCCTGGCTCAAAGAAATTCTTTCACTAAAACACAAGATCCCTTACTTACCTAATAGGGTCAAATCAAGTGAAAGCATTTTAAAACTAATTCACTGTTCAAATATTAAAAATGATGATTTATTAGTAGAAGAGTTGAATCCACAGTACTAGATCTGTATCTAATGATGTGATATTTTCAGCTTACAGTTTTCTGATAATAACATCAGGATTCATAAATAATTAAAAGATATTTATCAAGGTTTGCTGGGTCAACAACATATTCTGTATATTAAAGTACACTATGACCCAGCAACCCCACTACTGGGCATATACCCTGAGAAAACCATAATTCAAAAAGAGACATGTACCACAATGTTCATTGAAGCTCTATTTACAATAGCCAGGACATGGAAGCACCTAAGTGTCCATCGACAGATGAATAGATAAAGAAGATGTGGCACATGTATACAATGGAATATTACTCAGCCATAAAAGGAAATAAAATTGAGTTATTTATAGTGAGGTGGATGGACCTAAAATCTGTCATACAGAGTGAAGTTAAGTCAGAAAGAGAGACATAAATACCATATGCTAACACATATTTATGGAATCTTAAAAAAAAAAAAGGTTTTGAAGAACCTAGGGGCAGGACAGGAATAAGGACGCAGACGTAGAGAATGGACTTGAGGACACGGGGAGGGGGAAGGGTAAGCTGGGATGAAGTGAAAGAGTAGCACTGACATATATACACTACCAAATGTAAGATCGATAGCTAGTGGGAAGCGGCCGCATAGCACAGGAAGATCAGCTCTGTGCTTTGTGACCACATGGAGAGGTGGGATAGAGAGGGTGGGAGGGAGACGCAAGAGGGAGGAGTTATGGGGATATATGTATAATGTATGGCTGATTCACTTTGTTATACAGCAGAAACTAACACACCATTGTAGAGCAATTATACTCCAATAAAGATGTTAAAATTAATTAATTTTAAAAAGAACAACAAAAAATAATATACCACATGCTAGTTTCAAAACATCTATTTATAAAGTTCCTTTAAGATTATACTTCACAAGTAAATTATAAGTCAAAAATAAGATCATATAAGAGCTTCTGTAAGAGTTCCAAGTGCTTCAAAAAGGAATTATACTTTGGGAATTTTAAACTATCTTCACATTATATGGTTTGTACATGTCACATGCTGTTAGAGATGCACCAGTGAATAAAATGATCAAGTAATATAAATGAAAAATGTCAGCCTCAAATCAGCAAGTAGTAAGTAACCAATCTGGAATGCCAGATGGAGAATTAACTGCAATTCAATTATCTATATTAAAATGACTCCTAGGTGCAATCGAAAAAGACACAACATAAAAAAAGAGAAATTGACCATATGTAGCTGGTAAAAAAATGATTTACCAATGCAAAATGAATGATTGTTGTACATAAGGCATTTGTTTTGTCATGGGAGATATTTATGAGTGTGATTCTAATTGCATTGTATTGCTGTTGTGAAAAAGACCTTTATTGTCCTGGTATATTTGTGATTTGTTCTTTCCTAATTTGAACAGTTAGACAAGGGGAAGACATTTTTATATAAAACAAATTTTGTTTCCTTCCCTATTCCGTTTGAATTTTGCAGTGATTTAATGAGGTTGGAAGTTGAATTCACAGAAAAAAGTAAATATAAACTATATAAATATGACAGGGAATATTTGTAATCACAAGTAATCAGAAAATTCAGGTTGAAGAAGCAATGAACTACTTTCATTTCCTATCAGATACATAAGGATTAATTGAATTGATAGAGTCCAGTCTTGGTGTGGGTATAGGCAAACAGGGACTGGTACTGTTATATAAAATTAATGGAAGTATGAATTTAACAGCATATCTAAGGACAATTTGGATGTAATGATTGTATTTTAACATGTTCATTTATTTTGGATCAGCATTTCCAGTTCTGTGAAGCTATCTTTCAGAAGTATGCTTAATTACCCATGGAGATATGGTACAGAGGTGTTCATTGTAACATTATTTATAATGGGTAAAGATTAGAAAAATCTGGGCTCTTTCTTAGTAGTGGTGAAGGTTTTAAAATAAAAACTAACAGAAAATAACACTTGAAACAGGAAAAGAAATATACGTATATAATAAAGACATTAGTAAAGCCACTGTGGCCTAAAATTTGTAATAATTCTCACCTCCAAAATATCTTGAGGATACTTAATAGTTTCATTGTGAATTCATTAAGTAATCTGTATAATTATGAATGTATCACACACTCATATAGAAATGAAAGGACAGGAACTATATAAACAAAATATAACTGATTCACTGTTCTGATTTTCAGTGTACATTTTTATGTAGGTAATTGAGTTGAAGATATGTGCATGTATTTTTTAGTGCATTTTTAAAAATAATTTTTAAAATAAATTTATTTATTTTATTAATTTTTATTTTTTGCTGTGTTGGGTCTTTGTTGCTGCGTGCGGGCTTTCTCTAGTTGTGGTGAGCAGTATCTACTCTTCATTGTGGTGCACGGGCTTTTCAATGAGGTGGCCTCGCTTGCCGTGGAGCCCAGGCTCTAGCTGCAGGGGTTCAGTTGTTGTGACACACGGGTAGTTGTAGCTCGCAGGCTCAGTAGTTGTGGCACACGGGCTTAGTTGCTCCGTGGCATGTGGGATCTTCCCGGACCAGCACTCGAACCCATGTCCCCAGGATTGGCAGGCAGATTCTTAACCACGGTGCCACCAGGGAAGCACTAGTGCATTTAAAAAAAATAGATCTGTATTGGAGTATAATTCTTACACAATACTGTGTTAGTTTCTGTTGTACACCAAAGTGAATCAGCCATATGCATACATAAGATCTGTATTGGAGTATAATTCTTACACAATACTGTGTTAGTTTCTGTTGTACACCAAAGTGAATCAGCCATATGCATACATACGTCCTCATATCCCCTCCTTCTTGAGCCTCCCTCCCATCCTCCCTATCCCACCCCTCTAGGTCATTGCAAAGCACCAAGCTAAGCTGTTGCTTCCCACTAGCTAACTATTTTACATTCAGTTGTATATATATGTCGATGCTACTCTTACTTTGCCACAGCTTCCCCCTCCCACACCATGTCCTCAAATCCATTCTCTCTGTCTACATCTTTATTCTTGCCCTGCAACTAGGTTCATCAGTGCCATTTTTTTTTTAGATTCAATATATATGTGTTAGCATATGGTATTTCTTTTTCTCTTTCTGACTTCACTCTGCATGACAGACTCTAAGTCCATCCACATCACTACAAATAACTCAATTTCGTTTCTTTTTTATGGCTAATATTCCATTGTGTACATGTGCCACATCTTCTTTATTCATTCATGTGTTGATGGACACTTAGGTTGCTTCCATGTCCTGGCTATTGTAAATAGAGCTTCAATGAACATTGTGGTACATGACTCTTTTTGAATAATGGTTTTCTCAGGGTACATGCCCAGTAGTGGGATTGCTGGGTCATATGGTAGTTCTATGTTTTGTTTTTTAAGGAACCTCCATAATGTTTTCCATAGTCGTTGTATCAATTTACGTTCCCACCCACAGTGCAGGAGGGTTCCCTTTCACCACACCATTTCCAGCATTTATTGTTTCTAGATTTTTTGATAATGGCCATTCTGACCAGTGTGAGGTGATACCTCATTGTAGTTTTGATTTGTATTGCTTTAATACTTAGTGATGTTGACATCTTTTCATGCGCCTCTTGGCCATCTGTATGTCTTCCTTGGTGAAATGTCTGTTTAGGTCTTCTGCCCATTTTTGGATTGGGTTGTTTGTTTTTTTGATATTGAGCTGCATGAGCTGCTAGTATATTTTGGAGATTAATCCTTTGTCTGTTGTATCATTTGCAAATATTTTCTCCTATTCTGAGGGTCGTCTTTTTGTCTTCTTTATGGTTGCATTTGCTGTGCAAAAAGTTTTAAGCCCCATTTGTTTATTTTTGTTTTTATTTTCATTACTCAGGAGGTAGGCCAAAAAAGGTCTTGCTGTGGTTTATGTCAAAAAGTGTGTATCCTATGTTTTCCTCTAAAAGTTTTACAGTGTCTGGCCTTACGTTTAAGTCTTTTATCCATTGGGAGTTTATTTTTGTGTATGGTTAGGTAGTGTTCTAATTTCATTCTTTTACATATGCTGTCCAGTTTTCCCAACACCACTTATTGAAGAGGCTGTCTTTTCTCCATTGTATGTTCTTGCCTCCTTTGTCATAAATTAGGTGACTATATGTGCGTGCGTTTATCTCTGGGCATTCTATCCTGTACCATTGATTTATATTTCTGTTTTTGTTCCAGTACCATGCTGTCTTGATTACTGTAGAGGCTGTCTTTTCTCCACTGTGTATTCTTGCCTCCTTTATCAAAGATAAGGTGACCATATGTGCGTGGGTTTATCTCTGGGCTTTCTGTTCCATTGATCTACATTTCTGTTTTTGTTCCAGTACCATGCTGTCTTGATTACTGTAGCTTTGTGGTATAGTTTGAAGTCAGGGAACCTGATTCCTCCAACTCCGTTTTTCTTTTTAAGATTGCTTTGGCTATTCAGGGGTTTTGTGTTTCCATACGAATTGTAAATTTTTTTTGTTTTAATTCTGTGAAGAATGTCAGTGGTGGTTTGATAGGGATTGTATTGAACCTGTAGATTGCTTTGGGTCGTGTAGTCATTTTCACAATATTCATTCTTCCAGTCCAAGAACATGGTATACTTCTCTCTCTGTTTATGTCGTCTTTGATTTCTTTCACTAGTGTTTTACAATTTTCTGACTACAAGTCTTTTGCCTCCTTAGGCAGTTTTATTCCTAGGTATTTTATTCTTTTTGTTGTGATGGTAAATGGTATTGCTTCCTTAATTTCCCTTTCTGATTTTTCATTGTTGGTGTATAGGAATGCCAGAGATTGTTGTGCATTTATTTTGTATCCTGCAACCTTACCAAATTCATTGATTAGTTCTAGTAGTTTTCTGGTGGTACCTTTAGGATTTTCTATGTATAGTATCATGTAACCGGCAAACAGTGACAGTTTTACTTCTTCTTTTCCAATTTGTATTCCTTTTATTTCTTTTTCTTCTCTGATTGCTGTGGCTAGGACTTCCAAAACTATGTTGAATAATAGTTATGAAAGTGGACATCCTTGTTTTGTTCCTGATCTTAGTGGAAATGCTTTCAGTTTTTCACCATTGAGTAGGATGTTTGCTGTGGGTTTGTCATATATGGCCTTTTTTATGTTGAGGTAGGTTCCCTCTATACCCATTTTCTGAGGGTTTTTCTCATAAATAGTTGTTCAATTTTGTCAAAAGTTTTTTCTGTGGGCTTCCATGGTGGCGCAGTGGTTGAGAGTCCGCCTGCGGATGTAGGGGACGCGGGTTCGTGCCCTGGTCCGGGAAGATCCCACGTGCTGCGGAGCGGCTGGGCCCGTGAGCCATGGCCGCTGAGCCTGCACGTCCGGAGCCTGTGCTCCACGACAGGAGAGGCCACAGCAGTGAGAGGCCCGCGTACCACAAAAAAATAAAAAAATAAAAAAAAATAAAATAAAAAAAGTTTTTTCTGCATCTATTGAGATGATCATATGGGTTTTATTGTTTACTTTGTTAATATGGTGTATCACACTGATTGATTTGCATATATTGAAGAATCCTTGCAACCCTGGGACAAATCCCACTTGATCATAGCGTATGATCTTTTTAATGTGCTCTTGGATTCTTTTTGCTAGTATTTTGTTCAGGATTTTTGCATCTATGTTCATCAGTGATATTGGTCTATAAATTTCTTTTTTTGTGGTATCTTTTTCTGATTTTTGTATCAGGGTGATGGTGGCTTCATAGAATGAATTTGGGAGTCTTCCTCCCTCTTCACTTTTTGGAAGAGTTTGAGAAGGATTGGTGTTTGCTCTTCTCTAAATGTTTGAAAGAATTCAACTCTGCAGCTGTTTGGTCGTATCACACTGATTGATTTGCATATATTGAAGAATCCTTGCAACCCTGGGACAAATCCCACTTGATCATAGCGTATGATCTTTTTAATGTGCTCTTGGATTCTTTTTGCTAGTATTTTGTTCAGGATTTTTGCATCTATGTTCATCAGTGATATTGGTCTATAAATTTCTTTTTTTGTGGTATCTTTTTCTGATTTTTGTATCAGGGTGATGGTGGCTTCATAGAATGAATTTGGGAGTCTTCCTCCCTCTTCACTTTTTGGAAGAGTTTGAGAAGGATTGGTGTTTGCTCTTCTCTAAATGTTTGAAAGAATTCAACTCTGCAGCTGTTTGGTCCTGGACTTTTGTTTGTTGGAAGATTTTTAATTACGGTTTCAATTACATTACTTGTGATAGGTTTGTTTATATTTTCTAATTCTTCCTGGTTCAGGCATGGAAAATTGTACCTTTCCAAGAATTTGTCCATTTCTTCATGGTTGTCCATTTTATTGGCATATAGTTGTTTGTAGTAGTCTCTTATAATCCTTTGTATTTCTGCAGTGTCAGTTGTGATTTCTCCTTTTTCACTTCTAATCTTATTGATTTGCCTTCTCCTGCATCAGCAGGCGGACTCTCAACCACTGCACCACCAGGGAAGCCCTATTTGTATTTTTTTACAGTTTTTTTTTCCTGTAATTGATTTACAATCTCACAGTTTTGTAGTCAGACTTTCCTTCTACTGACTTTGGGTTTTCTTTGTTCTTTCTCTAGTTGCTTTAAGTGTAGTGTTAGATTGTTTATTTGAGACTTTTCTTTTTTCTTGAGGTGAGATTGAATTGCTATAAACTTCCCTCTTAGAACTGCTTTTGATACATCCCATAGGTTTTGGGTCACTGACATTTGTTTCTATGTATTGTTTTATTTCTTCTTTGATTTCTTCAGTGATCTCTTGGTTATTTAGTAGTGCACTGTTTAGCCTCCATATATATATATAT
>NC_041217.1:12522653-12522800 GCF_002837175.3 Physeter macrocephalus | reverse complement strand
CAAGATGTGATCTATCCTGGAGAATGTTCCATGTACACTTAAGAAGAAAGTGTATTCTGCCACTTTCAGGTGGACTGTTCTATAAATATCAATTAAATCTATCTCGTCTATTGTGTCATTTAAAGCTTGTGTTTCCTTATTTATTTT
>NC_041217.1:12514002-12522169 GCF_002837175.3 Physeter macrocephalus | reverse complement strand
AAGCTTGTGTTTCCTTATTTATTTTCATTTTGGATGATCTGTCCATTGGTGTAAGTGGGGTGTTAAAGTCCCCTACTATTATTGTTTTATTGTCAATTTCCCCTTTCATGGTTGTTAGCATTTGCCTTATGTATTAAGGAGGTGCTCCTATGTTGGGTTAATAAACATTTATAATTGTTATATCTTCTTCTTGGATTGATCCTTTGATCATTATGTAGTGTCCCTCCTTATCCTGCCTAGAGAAGTTTCTTCAGCATTTGTTGTAAAGCTGGTTTGGTGGTGGTGAATTCTCTTAGCTTTTGCTTGTCTGAAAAACTTTTGAGTTCTCCATTGAATATGAAGGAGATCCTTGCTGCGTAGAGTAATGTTGGTTGTAGGTTTTTCTCTTTCATCTCTTTAAGTGTATCCTGCCACTCCCTTCTGGCCTGCAGAGTTTCTGCTGAAAAATCAGCTATTAACCTTATGGGGATTCCTTTGTATGTTTTTTGTTTTTCCTGTGCTGCTTTTCATATTTTTTCTTTGTATTTAATTTGTGTTAGTTTGATTAATATGTGTCTTGGTGTGTTTTTCCAGGGTTTATCCTGTATGGGTCTCTCTGTGCTTCCTGGACTTGGGTTACTACTTCCTTTCCTATGTTATGGAAGTTTTTCACTATAATCTCTTCAAATATTTTCTCAGACCATTTCTTTTTCTCTTCTTCTTCTGGGATCCCTATAATTTGTATGTTGGTGCATTTAGTGTTGTCCCAGAGGTCTCTGAGATTGTCTTCCATTGTTTTCATTCTTTTTTCTTTATTCTGCTCCTTGGAAGAATAAATGCTCCACCATTTTGTCTTCCAGCTCACATATTCATTCTTCTGCCTCAGTTATTCTGTTATTGATTCCTTCTAGTGTAGTTTTCATTTCAGTTATTGTGTCGTTCATCTCTGTTTGTTTGTTCTTTAGTTCTAGATTTTTGTTAAGCATTTCTTATATTTTCTCAATCCATACCTCCATTCTATTTTTGAGATTCTGGATCATCTTTACTATCATTACTATGAATTCTTTTTCAGGTAGATTGCTTATTTCCTCTTCATTTATTTGGTCTTATAGGTTTTTACTTTGCTCCTTCATCTGTGACATAGTCTTTTGCCATCTAATTTTTTTTTTTGTTTTTAATGGTTAGGATTGTGTTCCTGTCTTACTGGTTGTTTGACCTGAGGCTTCCAACTTTGGAGTTTGTAGGCTGTTGGTTAGAGCTGGGTCTTGGTGCCGTTATGAGGAACTCTGTGAGACCTCACTCCAGTGAATATTCCCTGGGGACTGAGGTTCTCTGTTAGTCCCATTTTTCGGACTCAGAGCTCCCACCACAGGAGCTTTGCCCTGACCCTTGGCTCATGAACCAAGATCCCACAAGCCCCGTGTGATGGCAAATAAAAGAGAGAATAATAACAAAGTAATAAATAAATTAGACTAGAAAACTAACAGCTATGTTAGAAAGAATATAAAAATATAGATGAATCAATGACAGGAAGGTACAATAGTACCACAATAGTAGAAAAAGGGGCAGAGGGAAAGAAAAAAAATGATAAAAAAGGGGGAAAAGTCCTCAGCTATAGAGGGTGGGGCCTAAGCAAGGATGAGGTTTTGGCAGTGGGTGGGTGGTATGCTTAGGATCCACAGGGCTGGAAAAGGCCCTGGGGGCTCTGAGGGATGGGGCTTAGGTTCAACGGAACAGAATGTCTCAGAGGGTGTGGGTCCTCACTTGGGAGCCTAGCAAGCACCCCGGGCCCAACTGGGTGGGGCAAACGCCCTCTGCTCCTCTCCAGCTCCTCCTGGAAGGCCCCCTCCCACATGCGTCTCCTGATCTTCCTGACCTCAGTGGCACTGATCCTGTCTGGCCTCCACTTTTCCTCCTCCCTCCATCCCCCCACATCCTACCGGCTCACTTGGGGGTTCCTCCTGTCTCCTTGTGCATCAGGGTCCCCCACCAGCGGCTGGCAGGAACCCCAGGTGGGGGAAGAAGCTAACTCAGCATCTCCCCACACTGACCTCTTGACTCCACCTTGTGCATGCATGCATTTTTAAAAATAATTAATTAATTAATTAAGTTTTAGCTGAGTTGGGTCTTCACTGCTGCATGCAGGCTTTCTCTAGTTGTGGCGAGCAAGGGCTACTCTTTGTTGCGGTGACTTCTCTTGTTGTGGAGCACAGGCTCTAGTCATGCGGACTTCAGTAGTTGTGGCACATGGGCTCAGTAGTTGTGGCACATGGGCTTAGTTGCTCTGCAGCATATGGAATCTTCCCAGACCAGGGCTAAAACCCGTGTCCCCTGCATTTGCAGGTGGATTCTTAACCACTGCGCCACCAGGGAAGCCCCACCATGCATGCATTTTTAAACATGAATCAAGTCACATGTGTGAATTAATAAATTTACCTGGACACTCTTCTTTTATTTGCATTTTCCACTTCAATTAACACAATGCAAAATACTATTTTTAATAGGTGCATACAAACAGGATTTGAATACACACCTATTGTTGGATATTTTATCTTTCTAATGTAAAGATATAGGGTTAACTTTGTGATGACAGTGTACAAATACACTTTATATATCTCTGTCCATGTTTCAGGTTTTCTCATTTTGGAATCTTGGAATAATAATTGAAGCATCAAAGTATATGAACACATTTTAAAGTTCTTAAAGAGTATCACCAATGTGTTTCCTAAGAGTATTGAAGCCATTTACAGTATTTGCAGTGTAGTGTATGGTGGTGGCTGCCTCTATTGAGCTTTGTTTTTGTGTGTTTTTCTTTTTCTGTTATTTTGATGTGTATAGACTAGTGCCTATTTAAGTTTACATTTATGACTACTGGTGGGAATATGTCAAACTTCAAATGTATGCAGGCTATCTTTATAAATTTATTTATGGATTTGTTTCTTCATTCCTTCCTTCATTCATTCATTTAGCTGGTAGTGAATCCCTGCCTTTTTTGCCCATTTCTCAGGAACTGGGTATTTATAAGTGAATTTATATTTTAATCACATAATGTTAAAGAAAAGAAAAACAAATATGTAACCAGTGGGGTAAAAATTTGGATAGTTTAAAAGAAACAATATTTTGATTGACTTATCATCATAATTGGAGATTTTGTTTACTTTAGCTAAATGAACGTAATTGTATGTAGTTCTGGGTATGCATTTATTTCTCCAGAGAAACTATAATGAGTAATCCTGAGGACCAAGCTTTGTGCTCGGCATGAATGATACAATAGTGAAAAAAATAAGCAAATATCCTTTCTCTCGTGAATCTTACATTGTAGCATGAGGGGACAGAACATAGACGAACACATAGTTAAAATATATAAAGTTTTAGATAGCAAAATGGGTTATGGAGAAAAATAAGACAAGTTATGGGGGATATTACATTATCAGTAAAAGTACCACTAATATTTGATATTTCAATAAAAACCTGAAGCAGATGAAGGGAGTCATGTGGATATCCGTGGGAAGATGTTGGAGGAGTTCATTAAAAGGACATGATCACTGGTTGATCTTCGAGTTTGGAAATCTGAGGCTTCTCACCCGTCCCCTGTCCTTGGAATGTATATTCTGCCCACTGTTCCCACACCAGGAGCTGTTCCAAGGACACAGCCTTGAGAGAGTGAGGTGGTGTTGAGACCATCTGGCTGGTAAATGTGACTGAACCCAGTTAAGACCTTTATATTACATTTAACATTCTGGCAGGTGGGGATGTACTTGCCTGGTGACCCAAGACAAACCTTGTGAGTAAGTGCCCCTGCTTGTTAAACCTGCCACCTACCAACCCAAACTATCTGCCTTTTTTTTTGTTTTTTCCCCACCCTCCATATATGGGGGTCAGTTTGCAAACCAACAGAAGAGCATTTCAGGCACAGAAAACTGTCATCTCAAAGCCCCTTGGTAGGAACATGTCTGGCATTTACCAGCATCATCTGAGTGAGAGAGGAACTGTGTAGATATACAGGCATACTTGGTTTTATTGCTCTTTGCCTTATTGTGCTTCACAGATATTGTGTATGTGTGTGTGTGCGTGTGTGTTTCAAATCGAAGAGTTGTGACAACTCTGCATCAAGCAAGTTGGCACCATTTTTACAATAGCATTTGTTTACTTTATGTCTCTATGTCACATTTTGGTAATTCGCACAATATTTCAAACTTTTTCATTATCATTATATGTGTTATGGTGATCTGTGATCAGTGATCTTTGATGTTACTACAAGACTCATTGAAGCTGAGGTTAGCATTTTTTTAGCAAGAGGGTATTTTTTAATTAAGGTATGTACATTATTTTTCTAGATATAATGCTATTGCACACTTAGAATACAGTATAGTGTAAACATAACTTTTATATGCACTGGAAAAACAACATGTGTGCACTTACTTTATTGCAATATTGATTTATTGAGGTGGTCTGGAACTGAATATTAGGATCAAAGATTACTCTAAGGATTATGCCCTAAGCAGCCAAAAGAATGATAATTATTTACTGAAAATAAGATGTCTATGGAAGGAGTAAGTTTTCTGAGGAAAATATTTGAGGAAATGCCTCTTTTAAGAATGATTCACTTTGTTATAAACTAGAAACTAACACACCATTGGAAAGCAATTATACTCCAATAAAGATGTTAAAAAAAAAAAAAGGAATGCTATTCTTGACACACCTATTAGTTATCTACCTACCTGGAGATGTCGATTAAACAGTTGTTTTTATGAATCTAAAGTTCAGAGCAGAGGTCTGTGTTTGACACTTAAATTTTAGAGTTAACTTATAGGTGACATTTAAAATCTTAACAATGAATGAAATTGACAATGGAGCAAGTAGAGAAACCATCCTAAAAATGATCCCTGGATTCTCTAATGTTTTATAGATCAGGGAGATAAGGGTTAGGTAACACAGAAACCTGAGAAGTAGTAGCCAATTCAATCACAGGAAATGCCAGACTGAACACTGACTATTATATACCATTGAAGAGCTTTGGAGACTGTGCTGGTGCTCTGTTTATTGCCTGTAGCACCAAATGCATCCTTTGTGACTGCTCTGTGAAAAGGGATCTGGGTTCTTGAAATATTTTTCCCTTTGTATTTTGGCCCTAAAACTTTGCCCCTGGAGAGTGCTAGAGAGACGTTGCAGGAAAAGGTTTTGCTTCTGGTTCTGGTTCTTCTGCATGCCTGGTTTTCTCCAGCACCAGGCTGCTGCTTGCTCACAGCTTTCCCAGGGCTCACTCCTGCAGTGCATGGCAGCCAGCAGGACCCAAGGGCAAGTGGCTGCCCTCAGTACTTCCTCTCATTCATGGTCATTCCCCATATTGTAACCAAAAGTGGGGTCCGGTTGCTTGTCACTCAAAAGCCAATAAAGAGGCAAGGTTGGTGGAAAGGAAAGTTTGCTTTATTTTGGATGCCAGCAATCAGCAGGAAGGGCGGACTCCTGTCCAAAGGCCAACTCCCTGCTACCACGACAATGGGCAAGAGCTTTTATAGATGGAGTGAGGGGGCTACATGCAGAAACAAGCAGTCAGCTCTGACAGTCATCTTGAACTTGGTCATGTGGTGGTCTAGTCAGCGTCATCTTGATTGTTTTAAATACAGTTAACCTTCAGTTAACTTCAGTTAATCTTCAGTTCCATTTCCTTGAGGCCAATTCTCAGAATTGTGGCAGCTTATATCATGGTTACAGTCTGGTCATCATGTAGTTAACTTCTTCCACCTGGTGGGGGTGTCAGTATCTATAAGACAGCCCACAAGATATGGTTCAGAATATTATCTATAGCCCTTGAGAAGAAACTAAATGTCCTTGACTTTGCTTACTGACTAAACTATTATTGTTTTGTCCTGTTTGATTGCTTTTCTTTGTTTCTGCATTTTCTCATTTCTTGGATTAAACTTATTCTTTGGTTAAAGTTTTTCCACCAACAAAAGGCAGGCTGAGGACACAGGGGGGACAAGGACCAAAGGGCCCTTCTCTGTTTCAATATGAGTGCCAGAGTGTCCCCAGTGAGGCACCTTCCCATGAATGCTTTTCTCAGCACCCTGGAGAGCTTACTTCCAACAAATTCCTGAAGACAGAATTTCAGCAAGTACTACCAATGTGGCATCATAGCAACTTCCCTGACATCCAATGAGCCAAGGTCCTGCCTTCTCCAACTAGGTGAAGATCTCAGTCCCAAGGGTGTGGTGGGGAGAGGAGATCTTGGGTGCTCTGTCTCAGCTCTAGGGGTATTGACTGCTCTTTATATCTGCTATTCCTATATTCTTTAGAATTCTCTTACTTCTTAATAACCAGACCATTGTTACTCAAATCCACTGTTATGGTTAATAATTTTTCAGTACATACTGTGTCGTTTTTACCTCCTCATTGGAGCCAGATTGATAAGACACAGTTTGTTTGAGTCTTAGGAGTTGAAGTCTGACTGATATGACTTGAAGAGAGATTAGAGGATGAGGAATTGGAGAACTGAGTATAAATTACTCTTCTTGGAAAAAGTGTTTTGCTGTAAAGGGGAGCAAAGAAATATGGCATGAGACTCACGGGAGTAATGGTGCAAATGACAGAATATTTTTTGAAGATGTAAGAAAATGACAGCACTTACCATGTGCTACAGTAAATACCCACAACTATTTCGTAAATCATTCAAATATTTGCATTGGGACATTGACCTAGCAGGCAAAATACAATTATATTTATTGAGATGGATGCATTATTCCTCATGTGAATGTAAGTAGAATATGCATTCATATATGTCAGAAAAAGGTAAAATGTTTGGACACATCTCTATGCAGCTCAAGCAAAAATGTATGAATATTAAAGCAATCTGGATAATAATTTAAAAGTGATACAATTGTCATGTGATCACCATTAGTTTAATAAACAGAAGTTTGAGTTTTGAAGAGTGACCCTGTTAATGAAAAGGGGAAACATATACTAAATGTTTCAATGCTAAATAAATGGCATTTGCTAATAAAGTCAATGGCCTTCATTATGTCAACCACAGAAGGAGATTAGCAATTGAATTTGGTTTCTTGAAACATAGGAACCATTATGTTAGAAGAGTGTTACTAAAAGCTACGTCATATGTATCATCACCTTCTTCACTAAAGAGAGAGGGAATTACTTGTTCATTCATTTTAGACACTTACTCTGAAGAAGAGGTATTTCTGAAAGCATAACAACTCAAACAAAATAATGTTAAGCTGAGAATGTAGGAATTTTTGGAATAAGGGTATTATATCTCTCCCTTTTTTTAAGGGTGAATACATGGCTTTGGAATAACTTCTAACAACATAAATTTTTCCAAGATCAGATTTTAACAAAATTAATAACAATATATTAAAACTCAAAAGCAGGCCAAAAATAGAAATTTTGTTGATATGAATGGAAACAAACTTTCTTGCTATAAAAATGATGTGACTTCTGGTTAATATAGTTATATTTTACCCTTTAAGTTACCTGCTGCAGTTTAGTAACAATAATACATCCTTGTCAGTTTGCATTAACCTCTGTTTTCTGAAAGTTTACTCACTATAAGTTAGGTCTAACAATTCATAATACAGTATAATAAGTGTCTCTATGGAGGTCTTAAAATGTCTCCAAATATCATACACCATGAAGGAAAAGTCACTATTAGGACTCTCCATATTTATATATGCAGAGAGAGAGGAAATATAAGTACAAAAATAAAACCCTCCAGAAAGTAGGCATAGAGGGAACTAACCTAAACATAATAAAGGAGGTATATGAAAAACCCACAGCCAACATCATTCTCAATGGTGAAAGACTGAAACTATTTCCACTAAGATCAGGAACAAGAAAAGGTTGCCAACTCTCACCGTAGCAGGATACAAAATTAATGCACAGAAATCTCGTGCATTCCTATACACTAATGATGGAAAATCTGAAAGAAAATTAAGGAAATACTACCATTTACCACTGCAACAAAGAGAATAAAATACCTAGGAATAAACCTACCTAAGGAGACAAAAACCTGTATGCAGAAAAGTATAAGACACTGACTGATGAAAGAAATTAAAGATGATACAAACAGATGGGGAGATATACCATGCTCCTGGATTGGAAGAATCAACGTTGTGAAAATGACTATACTACCCAAAGCAATCTACAGATTCAGTACAATCCCTATCAAACTACCAAA
>NC_041217.1:12513191-12513783 GCF_002837175.3 Physeter macrocephalus | reverse complement strand
GCACAAAGACAGAAATATAGATCAATGGAACAGGATAGAAAGCCCGGAGATAAACCCACGCACATATGGTCACCTTATTTTTGATAAAGTAGGCAAGAATATACAATGGAGGAAAGATGGCCTCTTCAATAAGTGGTGCTGGGAAAACTGGACAGCTACATGTAAAATAATGAAATTAGAACACTGCCTAATACCCTACACAAAAATAAACTCAAAATGGATTAAAGGCCTAAATGTAAGGCCAGACACTATAAAACTCTTAGAGGAAAACATAGGCAGAACACTCTATGACAGAAATCACAGTGAGATCCTTTTTGACCCACCTCCTAGAGAAAGGGAAATAAAAAACAAAAATAAACAAATGGGACCTAATGAAACTTAAAAGCTTTTGCACAGCAAAGGAAACCATAAACAAGATGAAAAGACAACTCTCAACCCAGCAAAAGATGCTGGAGAGAGTGTGGAGGAATGGGAACCCTCTTGCACTGTTGGAGGGAATGTAAATTGATACAGCCACTATGGAGAACAGTATGGAGGTTCCTTAAAAAACTAAAAATAGAACTACCATATGACCCAGCAATCCCACTACTGG
>NC_041217.1:12510102-12513054 GCF_002837175.3 Physeter macrocephalus | reverse complement strand
TGAGAGAGTGGCATGGACATATATACACTACAAAATGTAAACTAGATAGCTAGTGGGAAGCAGCCACATAGTGCAAGGAGATTAGCTCAATGCTTTGTGACTACCTAGAGGGGTGGATAGGGAAGGTGGGAGGGAGACAAAAGAGGGAGGATATATGGGGATATAAGTATACATATAGCTGATTCACTTTGTGATACAGCAGAAACTAACACACCATTGTAAAGCAATTATAGTCCAATAAAGATGTTAAAATATCTTTATACACTTTAATTAAATATATATATATATTTTTTTTTGCGGTACATGGGCCTCTCACTGTTGTGGCCTCTCCCGTTGTGGAGCACAGGCTCCGGACACGGGCCCAGCTGCTCCACGGCACGTGGGATCCTCCTGGATCGGGGCATGAACCTGTGTCCCCTGCATCGGCAGGTGGACTCACCCAGTGCGCCACCAGGGAAGCCCCTAATTATATTTTTAAAGATCGTTTCTAAGAGGTTATGTATTTCTTTTGAGGTTTCAGAGAAATCTTACAAGCATGAAGCTATCTTGCAAATGTTCTCCTTGTCTATTGCATGCATTTATTTCTTCTCCACTAGCTTTGTTTCCTCTGACAAAAAAACAAAAACAAACAAAAACAAAATCCTTTACAACATGATGGTGAGACAGCAACATTTGCTTGACTCATTAAAATGCCATTTTTCTCTTTTCCTTCCTTCCTTCCTTTTTTCTTTCTTTCTTTCTTTCTTTCTTTCTTTCTTTTTCTTTCTTTCTCTTTCTTTTCTTTCTTTCTTTCTTTCTTTCTTTTTCTTTCTTTCTTTCTTTCCTCTCCCTTCCCTCCATTTTTTTTTAAAACTATGCAGGAGTGTGAACAGCAGGAGAAACATAGATGTTATTTAAAGCTGTGAGAGAGATTGAGATCACCAAGTTAATGTAGACAGAGAGGAGGACTAAGAACTGACCTCCTGGTAGTCAGGGATAAGCTAAATTCCTGTTCATACTAAGCAATGCACAGAATATTCAGAGCAAAAATTGAGGATACAGGGGATTCAGTTAATGATGGAACATGAATTCCAGCTGTCACACTACTAGAAGCGCTTAGTAGATGGGAAGATGTGGGGAGAAGACCAAAGATTCTGGTGTACACTGGGATCGGGCAGGGGTGATTGAGAAGCATGGGGGCATATTACAGTAACCAGCATCAACAAAGAATAGGGGACATATTGAAATCGTCTTGGTAGACTTCAAAAATGTAGTGATGTTGAGGCCATGAATGTGGGGTCATTCTGAGGATTTTTTTTTTTTTTTGAATCTTGTTAGTGGCAGTGTGGAGGGTAGTTCCTTCACGGGGAACTCCTTCTTCACTCTGTCAGTTGAGATGAGGACAGTCCTTGAAATTCTTTGTTCTCTCACTAAAATGCCTTTGCTTTTCTTTCTTTCTCCTCATTCTACTATTGGCAAATTATCTTTCCCTTAACTATGGGCACTCGCTAAGGTTCAGATCTTAGCATTCTATTTTTTTCCTTCTAACTACTCTTTTGAGAAAGTTTGCTATGTACCAGGTATTGAACCAGTCATTAAAGGAACGACAGTGAAAAAGTTTCAGTATCAGATTTCAAGGACATTACTGTCTGCAGAAGTTTCCATCTATTCCCATTTCACTGAGAGTTTATAAAGCATAAAAGATAGTTGAATTTTTTATCATAGAGATTTTTCTGCGTCTATTGGTATAGTGATTTTTTATTCATTTATTCTCTTTACACAGGGAATTGAGGATTGATTTTCATGTTGAAAACAAACTTTCAATCCTGGAATAAAGATTGTGGATTTAGTTGAAACAATTTTATTTAAGGAGTTGTTTTTTCCTAAATTCAGACGGAGAATGCTCTAGAATTTTCCAAGTTTATAATGTTCTCATCTTGTTTAAGAATAAGTTTATGCTGATCTCTTAAAACTAGTGGAAATATGTTCCCTCTCTTTTAATTTCTTTTTGCCAATTCTCTGGAAAAGTGCGTCACACTGGTATTATGTATTCCTTAAATATCTGGAGAGTTTCTTTTGGATATGTTTTTAATGCTACAATTTTTTCTCCTAATTCTTTTTTAGTTGTGCTTCACAAATTTCAATATGTTGTGTTTTAGTTTTCATTCCACAAAGTATTTTCTAATTTCCCTTGTGATTTTGACCTATGAGTTACTTAGAATCCATTTATTTTCCAAATATTTGGTGATTTCCCCACATATCTCTGTTATGAATGTTAGTTCAATTCCACTGTGCTCAGAAAACATACTCTGCATGATATCTACTCTTTTATATTTGTTGAAATTAGTTTTAAGCTTCAGAATATGGTTTATCTTGGTGACTATTCAGTGTGAAATTATAAGCTATGCACACTGTGCTATTTTCAGGTGCAAGGTTGTACAATTGTCCATTAGATCACATGGGTTGACAGTTATTTCAATAAGATATTTTTTGCTGTTGTTCTTTGGATTTGATGATTTTTTCCAATTTTTATTTCATATACATGGGGTTTTCAATTAACTTTTTATTTTTTGATTTCTAATTTATTTATACTGCTTTCAGATAACTTACATTGTACACTTGCAATCTTTGCAATATATTCAGATTTATTGGTAGCACAAGAAGTGGTTATTTGTTGGTTAATAATTGTATATACTTTAAAAGAACTTTTTTTTTTTTTTGACTTTTTATGAGGAAGGAGTGTCAAAGTGTTGCTATCTAATTGGGTGAATCTTCAATTTCTCCTGTAAGAGCCATAACTCTTTCAGCTTATTTTTCATATAGTATGTTGATTTGTTATTTGTATAAACATGTATGATTCTTTCTTTCTTAAATAGTTGTAGTTTTAATCAATACAAAATTTTCTAACTGTGCATCGTAATTTTTTTTTTTTTTTTTTTTTTTTGTGGTACACGGGCCTCTTACTGTTGTGGC